>NC_092859.1:47863301-47917834 GCF_032062135.1 Pyxicephalus adspersus
TATATATATATATATTTATATACATACACTCATTTATAATCAATCAACAATATATGTTATTATTTATATTACAAGAAGAGCTGATGCTTTGCCTGATAAAATGTTCCTGCATTCTGCATATGTTAAAGAGTAATACAAACACTTTTATAGTACATATCACTATTTACAATTTACATCCTTTTTTTCATTTTTCATATTGCTAGACTAAGACAAGCATAAAAAAGGGAAGCTGTGTGTCATCGTATGTATGTCTCTCATATGACTGACCATAAATTACACAGATCAGCACTAAAAGGAATTCACACTCTTCTTCCCTAATCTCTGTGCTTGATTCTACATAGGCTTCTTGTACAGTAACCAGGAGGACTTTGAGCTCCAAAGTTTGTCAAGCAGTATATGCTCTGGCAATAAACCTCAAATTCAGGTTTCCATTTCTCTATTGCATTATAGGGAAACTAAAGGGGAGAATATAGGCGTTTCCGACAGGCAAGAAAACCAAATCTATCATAAGGTCTTTAGTATATTGCATTATGTTTTACTGCGGGTTTAATTCTGCATGATTAGGTCAACGACAGATGAAAAGGTGAACTCTGACTTTAGGTTCTTTCTAAATAAGTGAAATGAACTGACACTAAAGAAATGTCATCAACCTCATATAAAAAGGAGGCTCAGGTTAACAACCAGATTCCAGCTTTCTCACGGCTTAATTACACATTGCAAAGTAAAAGAAAACATTTAGAATGCCTCCTAAATGAAATACCTCTGATCGTGAGATTTTATCTAAGAGCAAAACTAAATAAAAAATAAATAAATAAATAAAAACTGGCAACTGGGCAGATCAATGTCCCTTCTGCAATAAAATAAATCTGATTGACAAGGATGGCTAGGGCCGGTTCAGCCTATCCAGGAACCAGTTGTAGATCCAATGTTTGGGGACACCTGCGTTAGACTAAAGGCCTTTAAGAGTTGGTTCTGTAAGCTAATTTATTATCTTCAGACATTTACCTGTTTTTTTCATATGAGTTCTCTGTGATATAAAAATGTAAAAAAGGAAAAAAAAAGACATATATGATGCAGGGTTAGAAAAAAAATCATCATTTATTGTTTTTCACTCTCTAACATTTATACTAGGTTTTAATACCGCCAGTACATGTTTAACTTCCTTCAATGGGGTGACAACGCTGTTTATTCTTTAGTTTCCAGTTATAACAGTTTCTCTGCCCCCCTATAATTACCTTTTCTGTCTTCTCCCAAATCTCCATAACAAAGACAATGCTAAAATCAGCTCTGTGAGCCACATAGGAAAGCAGTAATATCAATTCCCTGTCAACTGGCAGTTCACCGGTTTATCGATTGGCTACTAGTCTTAGGCACTGTCAGAGGAGAACAAGTCATGTAATCCCTCATACCTAGAAGTACAGGGTATTTGGAAGGAATTATCTTGTGCAGAAGTACAGGTAAGGCAAATATAAGGAAGGCCAATAACAAACCCATTTAATCATAACTCCAATAAACACTTCAAAATCAGTTACTGTAAATACTACCAAGCTTGGTTTTGGAAAAAACACATGAATTAAAGTTGACAAATATAAGCAAACTTGGCAGAATAATGATTTGCCCAAACCTTTGTTAACTATCAATTTTGCTGGACAGCCTGATCTATATAATTCATATAAGTGTGGAAGAAAAGTATAAATATACAATATTTATACAAATATAGTGGGTCCTTTCACTGTCAGACCAATTGTGGATTATTTTGGATGGATTTCTACATAAAAGTATGTCAAAATTTTACATTTTGTGAAAGCAGGGGACCTATTCAATACAATGATGGTAGGTCTTTTTTATTTTAATGTCAAACAAGATTTGCCCACATAGTATATTATAATACTAACAAGCACTTTAGCTGATAGTAAATGTAGTGTGATAGGTTCACATTATGGGGATATGAAGTGTCTCACCTACAATATGTCTACAAGGTGAGACTTTTAAGTCCCAGTATACTCAGAAACTAGGCAGAACTGCGTGTACTGGGAATAAATTAATATTCAATGTGTCTGCGCAGGAGTTATGTCATCCTGGTCTGTCCAGAAAGTCAAATATCATCTACCAAAAAAGATGGCGGCACAAGGACAGAAGAGTAACACGGTTTGGTTCTGCTTTGAGAACTTTTGGGTTTATGGATCACAGGGTAGATCAGAGAATGTTCCCTGATCCCCCTCTGCTCATCATTCTGACACCCAGCATGGATGTATGGATGTATTGGGTTATTTTAGGACAGATGAGGGTTTGCCATATCATTCTCATTCATAAATGTAATCATTTTTATTTCAGTTTAAAGCCAGCAGTAAAAAAAAAAACAAAAAAAAAAACATATAACCATTATTAGACCACATAGTTCATAGGGCAGCACTTGTCGGATTTTTACTGACCTCTCAACCCAAAGTTAAAGCTAAAAATCAGACCTAAAAGGCATTTTTAATTAAAAACACACATATATATATATATATATATATATATATATATATATATATACACACATAGGTTACTTTCATCAAAATCTGTCAGAATAAATCAGTAGGTCAAGAGATATAGGCAATTCTTCTACAAGACCCTGCAGATAATTATTCACCAAGTCAAAATTGAATCTACACACTAATGGAAAGTAATGAGAAAATTGATCCGTAAAAAATAGGCAAATCCGTGAATTGAACATTTTTTTGAGTCACTAAATGTATTCATACAGGCTCATCAATTCTGCAAAGATTCATCCAATCATTCCGTCTACAAAGAACCATGCAATTCATTATAGCAGCTTTGCTGAATGGTAATGCTCTGCATGGAAAGCAACAGGTGATTTCTATTTTTTGGGATTACAAATTAATTAAATCACTTTAATATTTCCATTCAGAACTGTGTGGGGGAACAATGCACATATTACCCTGTATTGTACATGCAGTTCTTATCTCTTAACAGATGCACTCCAAACAAAGCAATAAAAACACACTTGAAGGATAAGCAACAAACATTTCTATTGATCCATTGTGTGTATATATATATTTATATATATATATATATATATATATATATATACGCACATATAGCATATTATTCTATGCAATCAATTTCCCAACAAAGCTTTTATCTGAAATACAGAAAATGTCACATAATCAAGGACACAGCATAAAAAGTGACTTTTTGTTTACTCACTGTATTTAAAGGTTAAAACATCCATTCATTCCTGGCTGCAGCTTCATATAATATAATTCTGATGCAAGGTTACTCCATTAAACATTGACTTCTATAATGGACATTAAATACAATCTGCTTTATAGAATGTAGAGACTAAAAACATGTACAGCTTGACACAGCAAAGTTATCAAACTGGTTACAATGAAACTTGTGCTGGGGCAGGGCTCCTCCCAACCAGCCTGCATTAAACACAACACAAAAGTTTAGGAAGCTGAATTGCTGTAATGGCTTTTAAAGTTTACTTAGCAAGTAGGAGGAGATTGTAAATCCTGAATCCACACCTAGCTGTCTCAGTCTGATTTCTAATGTCACTAGAAGCAAGACTGTCATACAGTAGGCTGTGTTATGTGATCTAATGCATTCCACTCAGCTCACACAATGCTATATATTGTGCTCAATGCAAGTGTGACAGTTTTAATGGCAGGAATGATCTACAGCTAGATACAAGTTATTGTTCTGCTTTAAAGTTGTAGCAGGAACAATTTACAGTGATACATTTATGTCATGGCGATTTGAGTCTGACAATCTGATTAAAGATGAAAATTAGGCACAGTTGTCATGAAAATACAATCTGATATAGGAAGCTGGTGATTTGTTTTGTTTTTCTTGGTGACACCCATTCATTGCTGCAAGTTCTGACGCTTCATGGTGGCACCGCCTTGCTCCCATTCCAAGTACAGAGAAAGTGTCAGGGTGGAAATAGGACAGATAGGTTTTAGGAAACACTGGAACAAGTGTCATGGAATGCGGTTTGACGTGAAACATTTGCTGTGATCATTTGCTTGCTATACAGCCTGCCGGAATAAAAGAATGCAGTTCTGTAATCATTAAAGTGAAAAAAAAAAATGGCTGGCTCTTCGTTGCAGAAAGGATGGGTTATATCTTTGTATAGTTATATATATATATATATCTATATATCTTTCTGCAAATAAACAAACTTACCTACCAGACTGCAAGCTTTTGTACAATGTACACTGAATTGCACATTCAAAATCTAAATTTTCCAACGACAAAAAGCATTGGCTGGGGTTCTAATACAATAATTAAAGTGGAACTTTCCATTCAAAAAAAAAAATAAACATTTACAGGTGTGAAGATGTTGATCCCTCTGAGTCCAGTAGGTCCCACATGTCCCTTCTTCCTTCCAACATGGATAGGACAGTGGGCACCTCCATCTTCTTCTGGCTTCTTCTTATGTCACCCACTCTCACGCCAATAAAAAATAGGTAATGGCTGGTTTATTAGTCCTTCTAAAGCTTTGTACACACATAAGATGATTGTCGTCTAAGACCAATGTACATGCTCTTCTGGGGCAAAAATCAGACATATGTACAAATGTCTCCTGACAGTGGATTGATAAATATCTGATCAAGAGAGGTCTGTAGCCATAAGAAATTAGGTACATGACTAAGTGCTAGGCCTAGCCCAGGGGTGTTAGGGTTAAAAAATGAAGTAAAGCTAGGAGGGGCTGTGCTAGTGTAGAGAGTGAGGTAGGAGGGGATTAAGCATTGGACAAGTTAAAAGGGGTAGGACAGAAGTGAGAGGCCCTCTTTTGGAAGAAAAAAAGATTCATCGGTATTTAGGTAGGGAGAGGGGCCTCATGGACCAGCTAAGGCTGGCAGCGGCTTCATGTAATGAAACCTGGTTGAAATGGTGTAGGTAGGGGGGCTTCTGAACCCCCCTCAGCTATCATAGAAGGGCTGTGCCCTGGGAGGTAGGGGCCTCTAATGTGGCTGAGCCCTGATACTTTTTCAGGGGTCTGCACAGTCCTGGGGACTCTCTCAGTGGTCCCTTCTGACCAGCCAGCTGGGTCGAACCGGGGCATGCTAGGGGCTTTGGCTGACAGTGGGCGCAGCCCCTGAGCTACTTATGAAAAGGCTTGGGATTCCTAGGCCTTACCTGAAGCCTGGGACTCGCCTGATGGACCACCGAGCGGACTGACTGGAGCTCGGTGGTGGTGGTAATGCATGCTGCTGCCTCTCGGGCACGGTCAGGACCTGGGAAATGCTCCTTTTCATTCAGGCCGTGGAGAAATTCCGGAACCGGAAGTGACGTCAGTCGGACCAGAAGTGACGGCAGACGGACCAAAAGTGATGTTGGGGAGTGCCTGGCCATATCAGATGGAATCCCTAGCAATGACAAGGCCAGGTCTGCTATACACGGAGCTTCCCGGTCGTAGAAGCTTGCTGGTAGTGGTTGTTGTCCACAAGGAGAGCTGGCAGGCCCCAGAGGATCGGGGCTGCCAGGTAAGTGTGTGGGGGAATTATTCTTAGAGAGGGGGGATAGGTTCAGTCAGAATTTTTGGGGGTGCTGGGGGGGAGGAGGGTCGGTAGTTTAGGCTGGGCAGGTTTTTCAGGAGTTGTTGTGAGGCCAAGGGGAGCTGCGGGTGGGGGAGTTGAAAAGGGGTACTGAAGGCTCCTGGGGATAGTAGGGGAAGAGGATGGGTGGGGGGGTGGTGTTTAGGTGGGTGGGACTCTGCTGTTGGTAGTTCTTCGGCGTGTGGGGGGGTCCACCGGGTGGCTTTTGGGGGGATGCACTGGCAGGAAATGACCGCGAGAAGATCAGGAAAGGTGGGTATGGGGACAATTTTTTGCACTGTCACCACTGAAGCATTGTAATTGGGGGAGGAGTTCAGGGGGGTAGAGCGGCGTGAGCAATGGGGGTATCTGGGAATTTATCGCACATTATTGGGTTACACACAGTTGGGATTTTGGTGTGATTATTGGGGAATAGCAGCCTGAACATTGTTTGTGCCTTTTTTTTATTTTGTTATGGTTAAAATGTGGGGGAGGGGCTTAACGGAGGTATGGGGGTGTGGCTGCGTTAGTAATGGGGGACCATCGACTCTATTTCTCCCCGGTGGCAACACTGAGGACGGTATGCATTATTACTCCCTGGTATCAGTACTGTGGGATGGTATACTCTATTTCCCTCAGGTGTCAGTAATGTGGGATGGCATACACTGTTTCTCTAGGGTGTCGCTATGGTGAGACGGTGTTTGCTATTGCTCCCTGGTGCCAGTACTGTGAGATGGTATACACTAATTCTCCCATGTGTCATTGCTGTGGGATGGTATTTGCTATTACTTCCTGGTGTTACTGTTGTGGAATGGTATACGCTTTTTCTCCCAGGTGTCAGTACGGCGGATGGTATTTGCTATTACTCCCTGGGGTCAGTGCCGTTGGAAGGTGTACTCTTTTACTCGCTGGTGTCAGTACAGTGAGCTGGGATTCGTTATTACTCCCTAGTCTCAGTACTGTGGGTATGGTATTTGCTGTTACTCCTGGGTGTTGGTAATGTGGGATGTTGTACACTGTTTCTTCAAGTTGTCAGGATTGGGGGATGGTATGCTGTAGGCTGTATTACTCCTTGGTGTCAGTACTGTGGGTTGGGTATACACTGTTTCTCCTAGTTGTCAGTACTGGGGGGTGGTATACTTTTACTCCCTTATGTCAGTGCTGTGGGTTGGTATACACTTTTTCTCCCAGGTGTCAGTTCGGTGGGATGATATTTGCTGTTACTCCCTAGTGTCAGTGCTGTGGGATAGTATACACTATTTTTCCCAGGTGTTGGTACAGTGGGATGGTATACTCTTACTCCCTGGTGTCATTACCGTGGGATGGTATACTCTATTACTACCTGGTTCAGTGCTGTGGGATAGAATACACTGTTTCTCACTGGTGTTGGTACAGTGGGATGCTTTACGCGATTTCTCCTGGGTGTCAGTAAAGTAGGATGGTATAGCCTAATATTCCCTGGTGTCAGCGCAGTGAGATGGTTTATGCTATTTCTCCTAGGTGTCAGTAAATTGGGATGGTATACCCTATTACTCCCTGGTGTCAGTGCTGTGGTGATGGTATAAACCATTTCCCCCAGGTGTCGGTACAGAGGGATGGTATATTCGATTACTCCCTGGTATCAGTAATGTGTAATAGTGTATAGTATACGTTATTGATCTTTGCAGGATGGTTTTGGGTACGGGTATGCTCTGTTACTTCCTTGTGTTGGTACAGTGGGATGGTATGCTTTGTTCTTCCTTATTGTCAGTGGTCAGGACCATTTTGGGTAGTGCTACATCATGTGTGGGCTACATCAAGTTTGTGGCAGGTGAGCGGCCCCTTGGCATGGTAGGGCTTTATGCCAGGGTGGGCCATGATTTGGGTAATGTTCCAAGTAGGACATGTATGGTGCTGTTAAGCTGGTTTTCGAGGTGGCGGCTGGAGTGACCTGGTGTTGCGATCTGGTCAGTTACAGTGGCCAGGACCATTTTGGACGGGTGCCTGCTTAATGGAACGGTTCAACACAGCTCGGAGTATGGTGAATATTGCAGTGGGTCATTTTGGCGGCCTGGAATGAAGGTAGACTAATTGGCATGCTGGAATCCAACAAGCTCGGCAAGTGTGGAGGTAGCGCTCAGGTGTAAGGTTTCAGGGGTTGGGGTCTTGGAAGACAAGGATCCAGTGCGTGGTAAAGTGGTGGATTTTGGCAGGGGGGATCCTCTTTGGTGGGGTCTCCCCTTTATGGGAGTTTGGAGTTTGATAAAACTATGGATATTGGGCTTATGGTTATGTACTATTAAAAGAGGGGGAATTAGGGTGGTGGTTAATTAGGTTATGTTCAATGTAATATGTTGCTGTTATATAATCCCAGTTTATTGATAATAATATTAATAATGGTGTGTTATGTTATGTTAATGTATGCTTGCATTTCAAAAGTGTAAAATGTATTTATTTGTCATTTATTTTTTATTGGATATTTGTTTGTTAATTTATTTAATAGTGGTTAAATAAACGGCTGCTTGCCAGTCAATTTAAATCCAAGATTGATGTTTGGGTATTTAATGTTGGGGGAGTGGTGGGTAAGCAGGTGGGGGGGCTGGGGGAGGTGGAGGCTCTGATGGGGTGATAAAGGATGGGCTAGAAGGTCCGAGCTACCCTGGTCATGAACATTCACTGTACATTCCTTTGGAGGTCCTACTTGCTCATCCCTCTTCCCCTCTCCAAAAAACAGAACAGCACTGTGCACATCTGTTACTGGAAAGGGTTATAAAAGAATGATGGGTAGCTGAATATTGCAGCACATTTTATCTTCTAATTGGCTATTTATTTTAACTTTCCTAAAATTGGCACCAGTTCTGCTTTACAGTTCATTTAAACTCCAAATATTTGGTGTAAGGCCTTTATCCTGCGAATAGCTAAGGCCTTACTAGCAGAAAACCTTTCACCTAGCACCATGACCTTAAATATAAATGACACGTTTTTGTGCTTCCAATTTGCCAACATTTTAAGTAGGGAGAAGGGATTTGCTGAATCAAGTAAACAACAGTTTAAGAAGTTTGATTTTGTGTATAGCTTTGTTGTGTAGTGTAGCTGGCAACATGAGTGGGTAATATTGAGTACTTGACATTATCATATACAGTATTACAGGTGATTTTTATATACTTACATCTTGGTAAAGCAGAGATACTCTTACCTCCCCTCAGAGACTTGGCAGCATCAAGTGACTTGAATATACAGTCATTGTTTCATGCATAGTTTACTTTATTTGTTGTTATATGTACTGATTTCTTTGCACAGGTTAAAAATTAATTTTAAAATTTGTAGGCATAATGTATGCAAAATACCCTATAAATATGGTCACACCACCCTATCATGTTTGCAACAATTTAATAATATAGGTGTGTAAAACTCTGACTGAAGAAGACAAACCTCTCCTGATCTAAACAACAATAAAGATATGCTAATGATGGCATGACCTAGAGAACAAAAATATAAGAACTAGGCTTAGACTATGTTCACACCTGCGGTTTTGCAAGGCATTTTAGGCATTGCAGAAAAATTGTTTCCATTAAAAGGAATTTGTTTTGGTGCCTTGCTGCCTCCATATATTTGAATTGAACCTTGAATTATAACCCTGAAACTTAGAAATCCTTGAGACAGGAACTAACCGTCTTACTTTCCCTCATGCACACTTTGAGACAAGATGGCCAAAGGAATTGACGATGCTGTGCTGGCTGAACTGGTGCATATCCAAGTGGCAAAAAGGGACAATGTCAGAGGTGGCGGTTAAAAACTTAAAAGGTCTCCAAACTCCTTGTTTTGGGGTTCCCCATGAGATGACAGTACTGGGCAGAAAAGCAGTGGCCACCCAGGGAACTTTAACTAAGGGTAAAGCATACCTAAACTCAAGATTTTCACTTTCCGTAAAAGGGTAGACAACCCTTAAATGTAAGGGGAAAATGGCATTTATTTTTTTAAGTGCAACACCTCCCCTGAATGGGAGCGCAGAGCCTCCCGTGATACCTACATCACGCATCCTGGGTTGGTCTGGGTGTTCCTTCTGCGCATGCCCCACTCTCAGACATGCGCAGAAGGGGCATTTTTTCTATTAAGGGAAGGAGATGCCAATCTCACGCCAGCGCAGTGGTATCGGCTCTCTTTTTTTCCTGCCTTGCAGTGGGCTACATCACCCGATCTCACACCTACGCAGTGCGAGATCGGGTGACGTGCCAAGAAGACTGAGGAAGAAAGGGGACTGAAGATGGCAGGGCCCGATGCTTCCTCAGTGCCGGGACGAAGAGGAATTCCAGGACGATGCAGGACCGGATTGCAGGAAGCACCAGCTCCATCGAAGGATCTGCAGGATTAAAGGTAATTGTAATTTTTTTGTTTTCGGGTTGGTTCCGCTTTAACTGATAACAGGGACTGTTGATCCAGGGAACATCCAATTACCCCATGGAATCAGGAAGGATTTGTATTCCCCTGCAAATTGTACCAGGGTTTTTTTTGCCTTCCTCTGGATCAATTATGTCCATAGGGTTTCATATCTGGGATATGTTTATTTCCTTAGTGGTTGAACTTCACTTTTTTCAACCTAACTATGTAACTGCAATTGTACTGTGTGAGTATTGATGCCATCTAGTGGTAGCTGTTGGAATTACATTATTTGTGGCCATGAAATTGCAAAGCTTCCCTGGGACACCATGATGACATCTGGAAAGCGCTACTGAGGTGGTGAAATTGGGACAGTTGGGAGCTATGCTGGTATGAACCCCAAACCTCCCACCCCCCAGAGCTATGGGGCATAAGCAATCACAACTATATAAATACCACCTGTGTCCAAGAACAATAATGCCTGCATTTATTACTGTAGGTGTGAACGTACTCTGAGTCTTCTGCATGCTTGCCATAATAAAGGTGACCTAACAGACATCTGTACACATGTTCTTTTATTCCACATACCACACTGCCTGTTCATAGAACTAAAGCTATGGCTAAAAAAGTGAAACTGATAGGGATAGGCAACTAATCAATGCCATTTTTCGGTTCCTTAGTTTTGGCATTGGGTTATAAGTAGTGGGGAATCATTAGCTTGATGGACCCGGAGGGAATTGTCCAAGTATAAGGTATTTGTCAGCTTCTTTTTTCCTTTCTTTGTAGCAGATAGGGGGGTATGGCCTAAAAATACCTTCTGAGTTTGGATCAACCTTAAACTAGAACTGTAGTGAAAGAGAAATGGAGACGGATGTTGTTTTCTGTGACAAGTAGGCATCCTGAATTTTCAAATGCTTACAGTGGGAATATTTTAATACTTATTTTCCTAAAATACTTAACATTCTCCTTACTGTTAGGCTTAGGCTATATATTTAATGCAAGCAGGTGTGTAAACCTCATAGTACACAGGACATGCATACTAAAATATATGTGTCCTAAAATATTAGCTTTATTTTGAGTTTGACCAGTTACTATGGGCAAAAGCTTTACTTTTCTTTTACTTTCACAATTTAAAGCTAGTTCAGTAACATTTGTCTCTTTTCATCGGGTTATTTCTCTAGCATGCTGAGAAACCTTTTGTTTTCAATTACAAATCATATCAAAGCCATAAGACTTGTCTCCTGCAGTAGTGAAAAAATGAATACTCTTTAACTTGCTGATACATGTCTTCTCCAATCTGAAAGCTGGCTGGTGGTCAGTTATTTGATAGATCTACATCAGCTGCTCATTTGGAAAGTAAATTGTGACTACTTTAAAAAGTTGTACGTTTTTTTCAAATTTCCTAAATTAACATAGCCAAGATAAAAGGATTTAGGTTTAAGTACAAATATGTTATAAACAGTAAAATAAGTTTATTTTGGTTTAAAAAAATCATACTTAGCAGTTTTGTGTTGATAAAGTTAAGTGATCTATAGAATTTAATCTTCTTTCCCTGTAAAAAACAAAACAAAAACATTCATGAATTAAAGTGAAAAATTCACACGAGTAGAACATTTGTCTTTTTGCTTTCTATCCTAGTCTATAGAATACAGATTAGTATAAAGAAATAATACCTCACTGAACTGTAAAAATAGGATATTAAGGACCAAGTGACAGGAAGCCAAAGATTAGATTTACAGCATTATGGCTCCAACAAAGTAAAGAGACGTGATTGGAATAAAAAAGAAAAGCCCATGGATTTGTCATTTTTATTTATCATGTAGTAAGTACTTCAATATTTGTAAACTGTAAATTATTATTTGAATCTAATTGAATATCTTGTTTTTTTATCTTAGGCCACAAATTATTTCTCTTGACATAGTTGACATTTCTCTTGACATAGTAACATAGTTACTAATTATTTGTAAAATTCTGATAAACTTGTACCATACACACATAAAGCTAACAAACCCATTTAGTCAGATTTCAGTTTATTAGTGATGTATCTCCTAAAGATTCACTGGAGAATGTACTCCAGTTAGTTCTCCAGTGAATTAAGGAAAAGAATAGGTGAATTTATATGTCTGACATTCACTGGATAAATCTCAACAAATGTAATCTTGATAGGTTGAATGATATTAAAATAAACTAGTTTTTATTTTCAAACTCTCTGGTAAATTTAGTGGGCAAACATAGCTGGAGAGCATAGCGTGGCAAAAGTATCCTGATACCAAATGTTTAGGTTGTTACAAGCCAAAGTGAGATTTTAGCAACAAAGGGTTATTGTATTTTCCTAATGAAATATGTTTGAAAAGAAGTTCGTGGTATTTTTTATTAAACATAAACCTCTTTAAAAAACAAACACAATTAAAAATTGTGTGCCCCTTTCAAAACTTTATCCAGGCATAAAACCTGGCTGGGCTAAAAAAAGGGGGCAGCAAGCCTCTTACTTCCTGGCCATAATAGGACTCACTGGCTGGCTTGTAAAGGAGGGGACCAATGCGTGTGTAGTTTATTTAGGGCAGGGAAGCCTCATTCCTATGACCCGTGCTTCAAAAAACTGTAGGAATTAAATTAGTTACAACCTGAAATTCCTCTTTAATAGAGCCCCAGATATCCACCCCTTTACCCAAGGTATTAAGTACAGGGGTATATTCCCAGGAAGAGTAACTGAAACCTAGAAATAAACACACCACACACAATTAACATTTTTTAAAAAGTCAGTATTTTTTTAACTAATATTTACTTTTGCAGGGTCCAGCTATGTCCAAACATGTTATGCAGTGTTTTGGACCAGCAGCAACAGCTCTGAGGAATAAAGAACATAAAAAAACCTAAATATTTATATAAATTTATATATACTTTATGTGCTACACATGTTATATACAATGTCAAATGGGGGAATAATATATGAACATTGTGCAAACATTGGCAACATTATCTACATGCATAGTCATAAATAGGACAATTAGTAATATAAAGTATTCACAATTTAAAAACATATGATATGATACTACCATTAGATGAAATTTGTTCATAGGTGAATATGGGAAAAACAGGGTAAGAAAAGAAATGGCATGGACTAGTTAGGACAGTATAGGAAAAGCACAATCCTTAGGTCTCCAACCTCAACCAACCTAAAAACCCTCCCAGCCTGCTATGTAGACAGCTGTCAGGATTTTATGTTAGGGTGGGGGTTTGTTGAAGATAGGCACAATTCTTTTTTTAATGTTTTTGTTTAACAGTTCCTCATTTTACAGGCATGTAAAGCTTGTCAGATATTTCTGTATCACCATAGAATACACAATACAAGACTATCTGTCAGAAGATGTTACTAATCATAAGGTTCTTCTGATCAGGAATAGATCACCAACGAGACAGACTCACAAGGCACAAATATCTAAACTGTGCTTCCATTTGGTCTTTTCATAATAAACGTGCAACTTTCATCAAGGGGCATAGGACAAGGAATATGCATCCATGCTAGCCATTGTGGGCACCCATTGTATTCAGTGATCTTTACCATAAGGAAATCAGTCTGTACACTGTATACTGACTTGGCTCCTGTACCACAAGACACAAATATCTACTTCTGCCAACAGACTTCATACTATTTTATTAAGGAAGAGGGTGTTCTTTAGCTTTGTGCTTTTCTTTGCCTATGCATTAACACACGTGTATTGTTTAATCCTAGCTTGTAAATGTTAAATCTGAAAGGTGCTACATTCATCAAAGCATTTAACAAGCTAGGTGCAGCTTTCTGAGAACAATTTAAACACTATAAAGCCCCAGTTTAGGATTTAACAAGTCTTAGTAACTTCAAAAGTCATTTCCAATATCATGTCTGTAGCATAAGCAGATGCATATTGCACAATCACAGGCCACTGTTGTCACCATCACCAAGAAACCAGAAATTACATTTAGCTATTGCTGGATTCGACTTTTTTTCTACAGCAAGTGTCTGAAAGATTGGCAAATCTGATATGCAGACATCCTAGATTGTAAGCTCTTCGGGGCAGGGTCCTTTCCTCCACCTGTGTCACTGTGTTGACCTGTGTCAACCCCTATTTAATGTACAAAGGTTCGTAATATGTTGGCGCTGTATAAATCATGTTTAATATTTATACTAATAATATGTGTGACCCTGGGTGACCCAGCAAGCCTGAAATGGATCTGGCCCAGGAATCAAAACTATTGCTAACAAATAGCAAATTACTTTTAAGAAATCCATTCCAGGTTTGCTGGATCACCCAGCTTCACTGATGAAAGTGTATTCCCTCCAGCCTTGGAGAGCTTTAATAAATAAGGCACATGGTGCTGAATGTCCCCCCCTCCCCCCTCGAGGGCTCTTGTCTACAGACATCTTCATTTGCCAAGCCAAAATGACATAACTCCTGCATGGGAGTTCTTTCAATTCTGACAACTGAGCTGCACACATCCATTCACCAGGAAATTGCAAACAGGAAGGTGAGTTTGGCTTATTGCAGAAGAGACAAGAGACATGGCATGTCACTTGTACAATAAAGAGCTTCCTTTTTTGAAATTTTTAGTTATAAAGTTTGAATTCCCCTTTAAGGAATTCTAGTATCAAGTTTTCATTTAGATTCTTTGCTCAGCTCTCATCAGAAGTTCAAATGTGTACTGCACTACTCATACTGTTTAGTCAACCATTAAAGCTGTAGGAAAGAGTGCTGCTCCAGGGCTACAGTCAGATTTATTGTTTGTTAGATTAGATTGATTTATTAAATTACAAGTTCTAAATGAATTCACTGAATAAAAGAAAATGTGTGTTAAACATAGCATGCAATAGGATGTCTGTTTCAATTACGTAACAAAAAGTTTAATGCAATGGGCAACACTTATATTTTCCTTTCTTTCAGTTTTATAAAGTATACTTCATATATATGCCTCATAAAGGAAAAGGGTAGGATGCGGAATGTATGTTGTAATGAAAGTTACTGCCTAGAAAACCAGTAATTTAATGTTTCCCCACCCCCATGTTTATGCTCCCAAACAGTGCCCGGGCCCTCTTCTTGTTAGGTCCTCACTTAGCAGTGGATTATGCATAAAGTACTGCTAATGCGACAGTATCAATATGCTGTGAGTGCAGGGTGATACACTTACTGGCAAGGCCATAAGCCTTGCATTTATAGCCTTTTCTGGAAGGTTGAGGACATTTTGTAGTGAAGAGGAGGTACTGCAATGAACAGTTTAAATTGAAGGTAAGTATAGAATTTGGGGTTTTATTAGGAGAATCTCTCTCATTCGGTCTAATTTATTAAAGCACTCCAAGGCAAAAGGATATATTTTCACCAGTGAAGCTAGGTGACAAGCAAATCTGAAATGGATCTGGTCCAGGACTGAAAACATTTGCTAACAAATATCAAATGACTTTTAAGAAATCCATTCCAGATTTGCTGGATCACCCAGGTTTACTGATGAAAGTGTATCCTCTTCAGTCTTGAGGCCTGAGAGTTTTAATAAATCAGGCCCATTAGATCATAGCATACTTAATTAGAATGTGCTTTTTTTAACTAAGACTTATATTCCTTAACATGTACATTGGCATAGGAGCTAAATGTTTAAAGAATGTATGTGTAGGTTCCTCTCTGATGCATACATACTTTTTTCTTTTATTGGTAGCCATATTCATGGGACATTCCAACTTTTTTTGAATTCACAAGTTTATTCAGGTTTCTGTAAACCTACACACATGACAAAACAGCAAACATACACCCAAAATATGTTGATGTTAATAAATAAATCTTAAAATGATAATGACAATAATAACAGATTACCCTAACTCCTCAAAACAGAGTTTTCTTTGCACCCCATAGCTCTAGTCATCAACTAGACAGCAAAGTTAAACAAAATGTGACTAGGCAGCTTTTTCATTGCAGAAGGCTCATGCAATAAAAAAGGGTTAACCTGCTTGATCGCAATTTTTCAAATACACCAGACCTGTTCATGCTTTGTTGCAGCCACCGCCATCTTCTTTCTTCTGTTGTTCCTGGTTCCAATGTTTAGCCATCCTAATTTTCTGTGCTTAGCTGATGTAATTCTCGCAAATTTGCACCAGAATTCATTCAGTCCTGGTGGCCCTGGGTGATGCCACGATAAAAGATATCATCCTAGCATAATATGCTAAGTGTAGCATTTTTCAGAAGATAGCAATCAGGCAGGCAAGCATGGTAAATTATAGAAGTGACATTACCTGGAACTTTAGTTCTACTTCAAGTTTGACACGGAGGGGACTAACCTACATGTTCTTCCATACTGAGAAGTACAGTAGCTAGGAATTTTCTTCATTCCCGATTCTCAGCTGATCAACAGAAGTGGCAGGGATGAAAACAAATATGATTGTGCTAGTTGGAGGGTGGTAATAATACGTTTGCCTTAAGAATAGTCATTGCTAATGTGAGCAGAAACTGCCTTGCCTTATCGTGCTTTATACCAGTCAAGTTTTCCCCAGACATGCTGGACTCTACACAGTTGGGTATGAAATAAAGCCATTGTCCTAATTATTTTGTATGCAGCTTTAGCTTGCTTTACTTTTAGTAGCAGGACCCCAATCTTGCAACAAGTACCATGAAAGCAGTTGTTCCCTCTGTGACCCTGGTCCAGTCGGTTCTGTGCCATCTTACCCTCCTTTTTCTTCCCAGTAAGGACTGGACACCAGATGCTACCATTTTCTTCCCAATTTCTCACTTTCTTCTTCCCAATTTTGCACTGCGCAGACAAAAATGTAGGCAACGCACCTTGCATTCCAGGAAAGCCCATGGGCATAATGAGCAGCCCACAGCCCCCTGGGATACATGACGTTTATATCCCAGGACGCTGAAGGTTACACATTCAATCTTAACCATTGGGGCACTCATCCAGGCAAAAAATTCTACCAGCAAAGGCATATGGACCCCAAAAACAGTGTTTGTTTCTTTGGCAAAAAGTATTGTTTTCTAACATTGCTATACAGTTTTTCTGTGTGGCCAACATAATGCTTAATTTGTAACTAAGGACAAACTTTTAATATATAAGTTTTGAATGAAATTCAAGGTTTTGGTTTCTTAGACCCATTAGATTGATTTTCCTTTTTTTGTCAAAGGAAAACCTTTCCTATAGACAATTCTCATCAGAACAAGCGTTCTCTTTGGCAAATTTCTCTGGTGTTGGTAACTATAGTCAAATGACGAAGGAAACAGACAAATAAAAAAAATAAATAAGGGCTTTCCCTATTTACTACTCTTGAAATTATTTGGAGACAACAGCCTAGAATAACCTCCTGAAAGAATTCTGTTTAGTCTTGGCAAGTATTTGTTGGGCAATGTACCCCTGTGTATGTGTATCACACCTTCTACTAAGACAATATCTTATTGGTAAATAATGGGGTTACAAAATAATCATTATGTCGTTTAAGGTCTGTGTTTATGAGTTGCAGCTTGCTTCAAATAAGCCTTGCACTCCAACAGAAGGTGATAGGCATGTGAAAGAAAAATTGTTGAAGTTGGTCAAATACAGTTCAAAGGAGGTCGCTGGCAGAACAAATGCACCTATCATTGAATTGTGTATGTCAAATGCCAAATAGACACAAGCTCGAGGCACAAGTTTACATTTACATTTATATATTTTCTATTGAATTGACACATTTTCCTTTTTTATAAAACTAACCTGTATTGATTCTAACATCAGGTTGTGCCAAGTGCAGCTCATAGCAAAGTCAGCTGAAAACTGTGAATCTGCATGTACCTTGGGTGGAGCTAAGAATACAGGATAAGTGCATTGTGATGTGATTCGATCAAGATGTGATTATCTCATTTTTGGGGAATGCAAAGGTCAATGTACAGATTAAGCAAAACGCAGACATATACTGGAATCAGGGATGGATTTTTTTACAGTGTTAGCAGTGAACAACAATGGTTAGCCAAATCAACATTTATATGCTAGAATCACTTCTATTAAAAGCAGCATGTTTATGTTTTATTGACACACGTATTGTACAGGGAGAAGCCATTTCATTGTCCAGTAAGAAAAGACCCATTGTGCCTAAAGATAAATCTAACTGGAACACAATGGGTCTGAATATCAAAGCTGTCCAGGAGTGGAGAAGATATACTATCATGGGCAAACCTAGGTGATCTAGCAAACCTAGATTAGATTTCTAAAAAAAAATTGCTCTTAGTTGGCAAATGTTTTAAACCCTGGACCAGAGGTTTGCTGGATCACTCAGATTTTCCCATGATAGTCTATCCTCTCCAGTCTTGGAGAGCTTTTATAAATCAGGCCCAATGTTTCCCATTTTAATAGTTGACAACATTTTATTTCTCCTTTATTTCAATAAAAAATATCTGTTATCCAGAAAGCGCAACAGGCTTCTCAGAAACAGTAGATATTTGTTTCCTTCTCCTTTTGGACACTACATTTATGTCTGCAAGATACAACATGAAAATCTGCATGCACAAGCTGTAACTACAAAAGGCAGCTGTCAAGGTCATACACTTCATATCTGCAGTCTTAATGTCTCCTCTTTCCTTTCAGATATAACTGTACAAGTCTAGATATTTATTTCAGAACAAGATAAGTAAAAAAAAAGTACATATATATTTTTCATTCTGCTCAAAGACTGCCTGTTCAGATATGAAATAAAAATTGACTAAATATGTCCATTCAACCATATGATTAAACTTTTCTCATAAACCAGTTTCTACTAACTGGATTTAATTAAATACCCAGTTTCATTAGAATTTTTGTCATTTGGATATCAAACTTGCCTTTAAATACAGCATATGTTGTTTATTCTTGATTGTACAGAATAGTCTTTATGTCATATTGCTGGTACAGCTTTTTAAAGGATTGCAGCACATTGAACCCGCAAGTAGAGAAATGCATCATTTTGTTATGTATGTATCTGACACTGGGTTTCACATTGAATTAGTGGGGTCATGAATTATCCACTTAATAAGAAGATTGATAATGAAGTCTATTGATCTGAAAAGCAATATGTAATTCTAGATGACTCAATCTTTAATGATTTTAGATTAGAGCTTTTAGAGCAACATGTAATTGCTTGGGCTGAATGGTATATGTGGCATTTAAACATTTTATGTGGCATCTTTTTATTACAAAGTTATTGCTGTGTTTTTGGGAGAATATCAGATTAAATTTTATGGTACAGGGTCACAACTTTAATATATTTCTGTATAATGTTTATTATTTGTAGTGTATTTGCTACAGTGTACACTTCTCAACACAATTATATACCATAATTACCTAATTAGTAGAATCCATTCTAAATCAGTTTGAGAAAGAAAAAGTGTACCATGAGCTTGTCCCAGTTAAAAAAGTTTTTACATTACAGTGCTTAAAAGTATTCATCTGCAAGCATTATTACAGTATACTTTACAGTCAAGAAATAACACACATGGCATCAAGTCATACTTCATTCTATCCCCTAATATATACAATAAAGAACCAGATAATATCTTAGTTATTACGAGGCTTGAACATGCTACATTGGCAGCATTTCAGTTGAGATGGAGTGACGGCAACAGAGCTACTAATAATGATTTGATTTTGTATTGTTTTCTTTACATTACAGAATATTGGATTAGGAAAGTATAATATAGATAACCTATCCCAAGAGCTTGAAAATAGTACAGAAACAGTGAAATTTTAATTAAATATCACTGAATAATTTAATGAGACAAATCATTGGTTGGATTCTTGAATAAAACATGTAAGATTCTCTTTTTTGTATCACTTTTCAAAAGAAGAGACTTTTTCAAAATAATCATGCAGTAGATCTGCAAACAGCTTGTCTTAAAAAAAAAACTACAGGTACTCAAGTTCATACATTTTTTAGCAGAACAAAGAAGCCAGTAAATTCAAGTTAAAAATAAAACATTCAATGCTTAAAAATGATAGCTTACAAAATAAATATTCAAAATACATTTGTTTATTCATCATTTAGTCATTTAGCAAAACATTTTTAAATACAAAATTAAAGTATTATCAACCAAACTTCAAAAAAACAAATAAAATAAAATTGTATGACCACACTTACTGTGCATCACGTATGGGGCCTGGTTTATTAGAGCTCTGTAAGACTAGAGAAGATGGAAGTTGGTGATTTAAACTCTGAGCCTTGCTTACCCTCCAGCAAAGCAGACTAGTGACACGCAGGGTTCACCATCCCACCAGAGAGTTCCATATCATTCCATCTGCATTTTGATTTAAAATATTCTTCAGTTTGAGTAAAAACTTAAATTTGGAAGGTCATGTAAATCAATACTTCAACAGTCAAGTCAGAACTTCAACTGTTCATGTTTAGAAAAGCCTTCACTGTCACTATTGATATACAATGATACACTCTGCATCTTAGATTCATACATTTATTTCTACAAATATGCAGGGTTTCAACCTAATGCAGCCTCTAAAGGCCATTGAGCAATACATTTTGTTTTCTTCTGTTACGGTTGATATGAAGTCTGTCTTTGCTTGTATGAACTGAATGTACAGAAACACAAAGAAGCCAGCTGGCACTGGTCACAGGGGACATAAAGTGCAAGAAATGATTCAATAATAATAATTTAATAAATAGCAACAGCATGTTTTAAATGACAATAATCACAAAATATTACCAGCTGGCTTCTGTTTGTTTATAGCAAGAATTCAAGGATTATATTTTGTTATTCAGATTTTGATAAAAAAAAAAAAAAAAAGATAAAGGGGTAAAAGTTGTGGACAATGTCCCCTGTTTTTATTGGAATATTCAGAGGAGTTTTGCATTGTGTTTTGATATTGGCAATCGATGGATTTAAATGTGCAATTTTTATTTTTTGTGGGACTTGTTGTCATACTTCAATCACCAATTTCTCTGTGGTATATTTAATAATAAGACCATTGACTTGAATTGTGAAAAGACAATGCAAATTAAGTACAAGGCAAAAGTTAGGAAATGTGGCTGAAAAATTCAGAAAACATCTGTTAAGTACACTTTTCATTTTGTTAAATTCTGCCTGGTAGCACAAGCTGTGAAATACAGCTGGTAAAAAACCTCAAGGGAATCAGTTTAAAACAAATAAGACATAATGATCCTGCTGATTAGCATGTTGTTACCCAGAGTGTCTGTCCACAAATGCGTTATTATGAAACATGACAAGGTGGTAAAACCTACATGCCTTATTTTTGTAGGATTTAACATTCCTCACAGGCTGGGTTTGTAAAGGGAAGGACACATGTTGTTATGCCAGACAGTGGGTAAGTAGCTTTCAACAAACATATTCTTTATCTAATATGTTCAAATTCAATTTTGTTTTGCAGGATAGAGATCTTTCCCTGATTGGTGACACCTCAGACATCAGGCTTTTGACAGCAGCAGAGAGCACAACATGAAGTTATGTAGAGTGGGGTATGTAAATTATAAATATGGTGGCTTTCATCCCCCTAATTATTATATCTAAATCTATGCTCCCACCAGTGTTTATTGCCTCAACATAGCCTGTGCCATGACGCATAATCTTAACTGTAAGCACACAATGGCACAGGATGTGAATCTACCAGTTGAGAGTCATCCAGTTGTTGCTGATGACTCCACAGAAACTGATTACAGGAAATGTGCCAAGTTCATCGCCTCACACATCTGCAGTATTTTTTGTTTTTGTTTGTAAGTGTTAATATTACCAGGGCTTAGGGTTGTAGTAGGGGAGGGAGCACGGTGGGAACGCTGTGCCCTCACTTTTTTCGGGAATTGCCACGCATGCCCACACCTATTTTGCAAAGAATTTTTGGGTGGTCTGCAGCTCTGGCCAGCCCCCCCTCCGAGGGCTCAGGTGAAGGACTCCGCTGGGGGGGTGCACAGGTCAGAGCCACAGAGAATATTTCTCTCTGAACACAACCCACTCACTCTCCCATCGCAGGCTGAGACCTGCATGGGATAGTGGGCGGGTTTTGGTATCATGACGTCCCTCAGGGGGAAGTTTCTTCCCCTTTGAATGACATATTGGCAGGGGTGTAGAGGGACAGGCACGCTTACATAACAATGATGCGCATGCGCACTTGCCATAGATAGTACTGTGGTCCCTCTTCTTTTTTTAGGACTACACCCCTACTAGGGCTGGCCATAATTTTACAGCTTCCTGTCTGAACCTTTTGTAGCCCCCTTGCTGGATTTCCAAACAACTTTCTACACAATTTATTTTAGCAAAATACAGTTTTAGAACAAGCTTTATTAACAATCTGATATAACATTTTTGTTTTTGTTTACCTTTAACTACTTGAATCACTGATGGTGAAATTGACAATAAGCTTTTCCTGGGCAGTTGCCAGGCAGCTTGTTTACTAATGATAAACACAATTATAATAGAACAACCACTAAAGAGGTTCCACCAAAGGAGATTGTGGCTACCTGGTTTTTGTATAGCTGTGATCAAATGGACATAGCACCTTTAAAGACGTTTTCATTCTTCTGCTTTTTTTCTTCTTTTCAAATTTTTTTCTTTTTAGATTACTATATTTTTTTTACTGTTTTTAAAGCCAGTGACGCATGAAAAGGGTGAAATTTTGTTATGCTATATTTCTAGACTAATTTACTATATAGCGTGGGATATTAAATGTTTGTTTTAGCTGTTCTACAGCATGATATCATTATATGATCAAAAGCACAAGCATTTCAGAAATTGCAGCCAGCATCAGATTACTGACGCTTGAAGTAGCTACACTTTCATGTGTTAGGGTTGGATGACACCGTCCATCTAAATTGTTCTAAAAGTATATGTGAATGCCAAAAAATTCACAAAATTCATTTATACTTTCACTTTAGCATTTAGAATCATTTAGCATGTGGCTATATTTACATGTATAAGAAAATTACTGTGAATACTTTTTTTTCATTGTCATGTGATCACTAAGTACCTGTCACGGTAGCTGCAAGGCAGGATGGTGGATCCTGTGTGTGACCAGCTCAGTTGGTAGAGACGTGCACAGGATGCAGAGTATAAGCAGCTGCCTGGACTTCACCAGAGTTGAGGGTGTTGCGCTGCGGTCAACTGCCAGGTTTAGGCCCCCATGCATGCAGAGGCAGGTGATTGCTGACGGCAGAAACAAGACATGGTACCAGAATGAGGAGCTGAGAGTAGTCAGGGAAGCCAGAGGTCAGGGCAGGCAGCAATCAGGAGTAGTCAGGGTCAAGACAAAGGTCAGGGCAGGCAGCGATCAGAAGTAGTCAGAAAAGAAAGAAAGAAGCAACAGGAACCTGGAAGCAGAGCTAAAGAACTCCTTGTTTAGGCAACTTACTGTTGCCAATCACTTTCTTTTAAGGGCAGGTCATGTGATTGATGGAGCCATGTGACCTGCTGCATCCTATCCTACCACCAGAGGCGGTCCTGGAGACTAGAGGTTGGTGGTGTTCACACCTCCACCAGCAGGGGGAGCGCGTCTGTGAAACACTCTTGTCCTCTGAGGTAGTGGAGCAGCTGACTGGGAGTCACATGACCTAGACCAGGAAGTGAGCTGAGGAGGTGATGCCTTAGCAGAGCTGGTGCTGTCAGCAGGGGAGTATAAGGTGGGTGACACTGAAGGAGGCACAGATCCCCTGGTCTTGCAGAGATCTGTGACAGTACCCTTCTTCTCAGTCCAAATAGAAGGGCTGGGGGCAGACACTGCAAGAAACCCTTTGCCAGCTTTCACCGTTATCACTGGTTTTGGTATATGTATTCCACTGTTTATTGTAATGGGAGATGTGAGAATGAGGTTTGATTTTACTTCTACCACATTTTTTTTTAAGTTTAGGGTGCTTAAAGTGCAGTTTGTATCACACTGCTGCATTATCTTAAAGTGGACCTAAACTAAAATGTTTACCTTACGTAAAAGGGTAAACAACCCTTTTATACCTTCTTTTTTTGGTAAGGGGTTAAAAACCCTTTTAAAAAAGAAAAAAAAGAGTAAAACCCCTCCTTTTTTGTCTTGTTTGCCCCAGCGATAAGTGCACAGCCTCCCAGGATACATATGTCAGGAGTGTTGATGTATATGTATATCTTCATGGGCGGGGGCATAGGCTTGGACTATTAGGAGACATTTTGACTCTAATCTGAATGGGAAAATAACCGTGCCTCCTGTGAAAAGCATACAACATGAATTCAAATCAACTTGTACACTTTTGGGATAGTTGTGACAATGAACAGTGATTATCGTGCTTTGTCTGTGTGGCAAATTCTGTGTTCCATATTGCAGTAAGCATCACGTTATCACACAAATCTTTTTGCCTAAAATTTAGATTTTAACATTAAACCGAATTATAAGTTCCCAATGTATTTATTTTTACCTATTTTGGTATAATATGTGATCACAAAGAAAAAAAAATTAAATTCTAAACTGGATCCAACGCTTGCAAAAAATATCACAGGAAATTCACCTTGGGGATAACACAATAGTACATTTAGGTGAGGTTGAAACTAAAATCTAATAGCGTTAAAGAACAGTCTTTCAATTTTTTTTATTACAGAACGAAATGGGATAGCATTCAGAGCACATACATATATGAACCCCATACCACAAATCTCATTATTTGCAATCAGATTGAAACTATTATGTAACAAAATACATTACAGTGGTACAGCACAGCAGAAATTACCTAAATGCATATAAATGTTTTTAATTAAAATAATGTATTAATATAATACTGAAAACAATATTTTGAGAGTCACTTACATGGGGATTATCTTGTATTTTCCAGTACCACTGACATTTTGCTCATGTGACAAGTATGGTTGCAGACTAGGGTATTTTAGAATTATAATGATGGAAATTGCATTACTAAAGTGACAAAAAGTGTGCTGTAGATGTATACTTGGCTGACATATTCCAGCACTGTGATGGGATAATGAGGAAACAGAAAAGGCAGAACAGGCACTTTGACTGATTTAGCAGGAGGAGGATGCAAAACAGGGCAAGTCCTGCAAGGTATGTTGCTAAAAAATTCACTGTTCAGCTCATAGAACTGAACTTCCTGCCCACTATGTAATAAAACCTAATTGGAAGCAATGATCCACGTCAGAAATGCTTCTTAATAAGTAAAATGACTAGCTTATGTGCATGGTGTGCCTGATCTGGACTTTTGGATTTTTAGAAGTTTACCCCATAAAAAAGACAGACTGCCAGCTGAAATTGAACGGTATGCTTGCCCCCACTTAAGAAACCAAGATTCTGACAGCCCAGCAGCACACCTAATGTCACGGATAACAGGGAGGGGAGGGAAACAGAAAAGGTTATACTCAGGACTAGGCGTCCAGTGGCTAGGGAAAAGGGAATGGTCACCCCTAACAGACACCCTAACCTAGCCCTATCTCCTAACAGTATGAGTATCCCCTGAAGGTATGAATACTCATACACAGGAACCTAGGCCCTACTAGCCCTGCATAGCCCTAGGAGTAGTGACTGGGTTGAGACTACTGGTTCTTTCCCTTATGAAAGACCCAGTGTCTCCCTGAGGCCTAGTAAACAACAAAACACCAATACACCAAAAGTAATTCAACTTATCTTAATAGCAGATATATAAGCAGGAACTCTGAATAGGACAACACACCAGCTCTTCACATCCCAGCAGTGAATATCAACCGCATAGCATGAAGAGTGAGGCCAGACTAAATGGAGGTGCAGTAATGACCACCAGCTGCACCTGTGGTTATTACAAACAACAACACAGAAACAAGTAAAAACAAAGAGACTATCAGATAACCTCACATGCAGCTTGTCTGACAGATCCTCAAACTCCAGTCACGGAAGGAACTGTGACAGTACCCCCCCTTCTACGGGTGGCCTCCGGACACCCAGGACCGACCTTATCTGGATTAGCCCTGTGGAAAGCTCTCACTAGACGACTAGTATTAACTAGTATTAACTAGTTAATACTAGTCGTCACTGGAACGCACATTCTCTCCTCCGGACCGTACCCCTTACAGTGAACTAGATACTGGAGAGATTTGCGGAGAATTCGGGAGTCCAGTATCCTGGCAATCTGAAATTCTGATTACCGTCCACCATGACAGGAGGGGGAGGCAAGGAAGATGGTTCCAAAGGCTCAACAAATCTCTTCAACAGTGATTTGTGGAACACATTATGAATCTTTAAAGCCTGCGGAAGTTCAAGACGAAAAGCAACTGGGTTAATAATGGCAGAGATCCTATATGGTCCAATAAACCTTGAACCCAACTTCCAGGAAGGTACTTTCAACTTAATGTTTCTTGTGGACAGCCACACAGAATCACCCACTCTTAGGTCCGGACCACTCATACGTCTCTTGTCAGCCATACGTTTACACTTGTTGCCCATGAGGAATTTGGCAAATCAGTGATAAAATCCATCGATAAATGAGTCCAAGGTCAGGAAGGGATTGACAACGGAAGTAGGGATCCAGAAGGCCGAGTATGTGTCACCTTAGCGCGAGCTGGCACATAGCCCTCAACACATTTACGCAACCCCGGCCACCAGAATCTACGAGAGATGAGATCAACCGTGGATTTGTTCCCAGAGTGTCCTGTAAGGACTGTACAGTGGTGTTTCTCGAACACCACAAAAATCCGGTGCATCCCCCTGGGCCTCCAATACCTCTGCCTCAAGATCGGGATAGAGGGCGTAAATTACTACCCCCTCAGACAATATGGGGCCAGGATCTTCCGAATCACCCGCCCCCAGGAAAGCTGCATGACAAAGCGACCGCCTTGACGTTCTTAACCCCAGGGAGATAGGTGACAATGAAATTGAACCTGGTAAAAAACAACGACCATCTGGGCTGTCTTGGGTTCAGATGTTTAGCCGACTCCAAATATGCCAGATTTTTGTGATCGGTAATTACCGTAATAGGATGAATCGCTCCTTCCAACCAATGACGCCATTCCTCAAAAGCCACCTTAATGGCCAGCAACTCTCTATTACCTACATCATAATTTTTCTCCGCATTAGAGAGTTTTTTAAAGAAGAAAGCACATGGGTGCCATTTACTAGGTGAAGGAGCCTGCGATAAGACTGCTCCTACCCCTACTTCAGATCCGTCAACTTCCACAATAAATGGTTGTGACACATCTGGTTGCACCAGTATAGGGGCAGAAGTGAAACACTCTCTAACAGCTGAAAAGGCTTGTAATGCCGCATCTGACCAGACTGAAAAATCTGAGCCTTTCCTCGTCATGTCTGTTAAAGGTTTAACCACAGTCGAGTAATTCAAAATAAATTTACGGTAGTAATTAGTGAACCCCAAAAGTGGCATAAGTGCTTTCAGATTTTCGGGTTGATCCCAGTCCAACACCGCACGGACTTTTTCAGGATCCATACGAAAACCTGAAGATGAGATTAAGTAACCCAGTACTGCACCTCCGGAACAGCAAAAACACATTTCTCCATCTTAGCATACAATTTATTCTCTCTAAGGATCTGTAACACTTGTTTCACGTGATCCTGATGAGTTACCATGTCTGGAGAATAAATTAGTATATCATCCAGATACACTACAACAAACCTGCCCACCAGATGATGAAAGATGTCATTAATGAAATGTTGAAAAACCGCAGGAGCATTGGTTAACCCAAAAGGCATGACCATATTCTCAAAATGACCCTCAGGGGTGTTGAAGGCCGTCTTCCATTCATCCCCATCCTTGATTCTTACCAGATTATACGCCCCTCTCAAATCCAATTTAGAGAACACCTTGGCGCCAACAATCTGATTGAATAAATCTGGAATTAAAGTAAGGGGGTAAGGGTCATCATAGATAGGACCTAGCGCTCTGAAAAATTCATCCACCGACCGGAGGGACTGAGATTCGGTCGGCAGCGAAAAAGCCCAAGACTGAGCGTCCCCTTTAAGCAATGAAATGATAATACCCACTCTTTGACTCTTTTCCCCCGAAGAGTGTGGACGTAGTTTAAAATACAGTTTGCACGACTACCTGAACCGAATAAAATTGTAGCTACCCCTGGAAAATCTGGGAGCGCCACCTTGGGTTCAGGACAGGTCTGATTGTTGCTGTCACAACCAGCTGCCTGTAGTCTCAGTATGTAAGAGACGGCCGTGCGGAGGTCAGCTACCTCCAAAGACAACCCCTGCAGTTGTGCGACCAGTGCAGAGATAGGATCCATAGCTGCACTGACAAACAAAAAAAATAGCGGTTTTGGGCGGTTGATAATGTCACGGATAACAGGGAGGGGAGGGAAACAGAAAAGGTTATACTCAGGACTAGGCCTCCAGTGGCTAGGGAAAAGGGAATGGTCACCCCTAACAGACACCCTAACCTAGCCCTAACTCCTAACAGTATGAGTATCCCCTGATGGTGGGAATACCCTAGGAGTAGTGACTGGCTTGAGACTACTAGTTCCTTCCCTTATGAAAGACCTAGTGTCTCCCTGAGGCCTAGTAAACAACAAAACACCAATACACCAAAAGTAATTCAACTTATCTTAATAGCAGATATATAAGCAGGAACTCTGGATAGGACAACACACCAGCTCTTCACATCCCAGCAGTGAATATCAACCGCATAGCATGAAGTGTGAGGCCAGACTAAATGGAGGAGCAGTAATGACCACCAGCTGCAGCTGATACAAGGGGAGTGGTCATTACAAACAACAACACAGAAACAAGAAAAAACAAAGAGACGGTCAGATAACCTCACATGCAGATTGTCTGACAGATCCTCTAACTTCAGTCACGGAAGGAACCGTGACACCTAATCCCTGGAACTATTGAAAATAGAAGAAAAAAGGCTAAAATTGAATATTTATGTATATGAAAAGAAAACCAGTAAGTATTCAGTGACCAGTTATTGAATACAACTCTTCTTTTTCCTATTTATTTAATGTAAATGCTAGCAGGAAAAATGGGACTATCAAATCTCATTGATATGTTTTTCAAGGATACCTCATTAATTTAGTATCCTGATGTAGTAAAAGCTTCTGAAGAAGAAGTGTAAACAAACTATAAAATGCTTCAAGAATGCATCCTTGACAATTAGTACATAAAGTACATACTTGGATGTTTTTCTAACCCTAATAGTAAATAATACCAACATAAAATGCTGCATATATTGTAAAGTAATACCAAACACAAAAAAAACAAAGTTAATAACAAAATCTTAATCAACAGAACATAACCTTAATGTTTCCTATAGTCTGTCTTTCAAGGTTGCTGGTCCTCAAAGGCATCCACAACATCAACTTAGGATCTGCACCAAGATGATATTGCTGCTCCCAGCCACAATATTGCCCAGCTTGGGAATGATATCTATCACTATTCAAAGACTATACCAAAGTGAAAACTTAGTTCACCTCATTTTTCCAACCCTTTTCAGGAGGCTTCACACCAGAGATGGGTTCGGAACCCTGTTGATACCAACACCAAAGAACACTGCCCTCAAGGACCTCAGATGCTTACACATACTCAACCATTGCAGGCGAAACTAAGCACCAAACCTCAATCCTCAAGAAAACAGGAAGGTAAGGTGGAAAGCTCTCATTATCCTGATTAATTGCCTTTTTTCCTTACTCGCCTATTTAACTTTCATCTGTTTTGGTGCTTCCCCCAAATGAAATAAAAAACTGATTAATGTTTTAATCTTTTCCCACCCAGAACAAACCAACAAGCATAAAATATAGCTAAAACTTTTAGCTATGGATACACTTTAATTAAATGAAATATGATAATTGGAATGTGTCAAACACGAGTGATATTATAAATGCAAAGGTTATTGTTAAGTGATGCTGCATGTGATATTTCACATGTACCTCACACTGGTGATACTCAGATGTTACTGCTGCTAAATCTGGTATTTGTCATAACTCATGACATTGTTCACTGAAGAAACGCATAAGCTGGCTTCTTAAAGTCTGCATAATATATATTCTCTTTACTCTCGAATGCTAGTCCTTGAAAAAAAGAAAGAAAGAAAAAATGGTCAGCTTGATGTTAAAAGTAAAATGTGTGTAAATAGTTGATCTTAAAATGTATGTTAGGGAGAAAAAACATAAAAAGTTTACTTTTGCAAAAACCATTACCATTAGGTCCAATTTATAGAAAAGTAAAAGCAGAACTGAACTCTAGAGGATACCCTTTTTCTCTTTCTTAAAGTCGCACAATATTTTTACCGCTTTAGCTTGCAATATGATTCCAACTGTTTGGGCAAAGGAAGTCAGATGCAATAGCTATTTTGGTTCACTGTCTTGCAGCAATATGATCCACATAGAAATGTGTCTACACGCATCACCTATCAAGATCAATAAATAGAATGTCCAGTAGAAAATACAATATTGGAAAATAGCATAACATACTGTTATGGGAGATAAAACAAAAAATTGTAAATGTATGACTAATTGAATATTCAGTTTTTGTGTATGTACAGCAGTTATCCAGCTCTGTGGTTAAAGCTCTGGCATATTTTGGAGATCATTGCTAAAATGCTTTTTTAACACCTTACTGGGTGTATAAAATTAGTATACTAATTACTATAATACCCACTTTTTAGGAAAACCCCTTATACAATTCTACCACAATATCATCAACCTAAGCCTCATCTAAAACAGCTAAAACAGGAACAGAAAAAAATGTGATGGAATAAAAACTGAAAAAAAATTCTCAGTTAGCCAATTTATTATCTTGCATGGAAGGTGAGCATGATCACTATTTGTCAAAGGTTTGCAGCAAATTTAAAACTCATGAATGGGGATCAAAGACTGATAGCAGAAAGTTAGATTAATAATATTTTTCTCAAAGCAATGTGAAAACAATTGTTTTGTTCAAGCTCCTCAGGCCAAACTCATATCCAGCACATTTCTCAAGGTCCACTTTATCAAAACCAACATTATCAACAGAAACACATCAATAATCAAAATGAAAATGTTTTCAGCAGCTCTAATCTAACTTTCTTTCCTCAGTTTCATAAAGGATAGCTACAGATGACTAACCCTGCCAACTGACATTTGACAGATATTTGTACTGACATGTATCTAGATCATTTTTTAGATAGATAAGTGGATAGAGGTAGACATACAGCTAGCCAGACCAACAGCTAGATAGATAGATAGATAGATAGATAGATAGATAGATAGATAGATAGATAGATAACTAAACATGCAGTTAAGTTATATGTTATTAATGTAGTCCTTAGACTACATTAGTCCTTGGACTACATTAGTTTAGTCCTTGGACTGCAATAATGGCATATGACTATGGCATTAGATTGTGAGCCCCTTTGAGGGACAATTAGTAATATGACAATGCACCTTGTAAAGTGCTGTGTAATGTGTCTGCGCTAAATAAATATTTGTTAATAATATTAATAACATATTGCGCATCTCTGTACATTAAATAGGGGTTGCAAATTGACAGACAGATAAAAAGATGGCACAGGAGGATCAGAGGACCCTGCCCAGAAAAGCTTACAATTTAAGAGGAGGGGGACGTAGCACAAAATAGGAGGGGGGATATGGATTTGTGGATAAGTGTTTATGAGACTGAAGAAGACAGGTAGGCGAGTGAGGGCAGCCCTAGAAAAGTCTTGAAATCATGTGATGAGGTTTTGAGTGAGGAAGTCATTAGTAGGTCATTTGAGGAGCGAGGAGGAAGAGAACTGTTGGGGGAGTATTTTTCTATCAAGACAGAAAGATATGTGGGACAAGAGCTGTGGAGGGATTTTGATTTGAAGGAGCTTGAATTTTATTCTAAGGTGAAATGGAAGCCAATAAAGAGAACTACAAAGAGAGGCAATGAAAGTGGAGTGGTGGGAAGCATGGATAAGTCTGGCTGCAGAATTTATAATAGGTTGTAGAGAAGAGAGTCGGGTTAATGAAAAATCAGAGAGAAAGATGTTACATTAGTCCAGAGAAGAGATGATAAAAATGTGTACAAGGAGTTTGGTGGTCTCTGGGGAAAGGTAGGGGTGCATTTTGGAGATGTTAAGCAGGTGAAAGTGGCAGGAACTTAAGATGTTCAGAATTTGGGGAGGTGAAGGAAAGGGCATAATCAAAAGTACCACCGTAAGACAACGTGCCTGAGGGAAGGGCCAAACAAAAGTAATATTACCATTTAGAAATTGGTCAGGTGGGAATTTACAATGTAAGGGAGGGAAGATGATAAGTTTTGTTTTATCCAGGTGAGGTTTCAGAAACCTGTCAGCCATCCAAGATGAAATGGCCAACAGACAGCATGAAACATTATCTAGGTCTAAGGGAGACAAGTCAGGGGTGGAGAGATAGATTTGCGTGTTGTCTGCATACTGATGGTACTATAAACCAAAGAAGGATATGAGGTTGCCATATGGAGAGGGAGCAGAGAACAGGTCCAAGGACTGACCCGTGAGGAACACCAACATGGAGGAAAGGAGGAATTACCATTAAAAGAAACTTGAAAGAATTGGTCAGAGAGATAAGAAGCAAACCAAGAGAACAGTGTCACTGATACCAATGGGACAAATGATTTGTAATAGAAGGGGGTGATCAACAGTGTCAAAAGAGCAGGAAAAATCTAGATCTAGAATCTAAACTCTGATGAGATCATTGGCCTCCTTAGTAAGAATTGTTTCGATGAAATGGGCAGCTTGAAAGCCAGACTGGAGTGGGCCGAGGAGAGAGTCTTTTATAGACAAGGTGCTTAAGAAGTTTGGAGGTATATGGGAAGAGTCTTTTATAGACAAGGTGCTTAAGAAGTTTGGAGGTATATGGGAAAAGGGAGATGGGTCAGTAGCTAGGAAGTAGGTAGAGGACTAGGGGGGGTTTGTTCAGGATAGCGAGAATAATAGTATGTTTGAAGGCTGAGGGAAGGATATCAATGGAAAGGGGTAGTTTAATAAGTACGGATAATATGGGGGCCAGGGTGGAGAGTAGATCAGGTGTGATTGGGTCAAACGGACAGGTAGTAGATGGGGATGATGAGTTTAGAACAGCATATGCAGTGGGTGAAGTGCTGGAAATTCTGGATTCAGGAATAAATTAACTCCCATGTGTATGTATGGCAGCTACTTCATCCCCGCCCAGTTATTGTGGCCAAAGACCCAACTTCAGGAAGCGGATCTGGTGAAGATGAAGGTGCCTGAGGACAAATATATGCAATTCAAGTTTGCTTTTCCATTTTTAGTTTTGAGATATAGTTTCACTTTAATGTCATTCTGGCTGGTTTGGCCTTGGCATTGGGTTCAGGTTTCTTGCCCGGTCACCTCTTGTACAGTGATAAAACAGAAGAACCACAAAAATTCATCTGCTGCTACATGAGTGAGTGCTATACTCTGACTATAGTTACTCTTGGAGAATAATAAAGATGAACTGTGATCAAATAAGCTTCTGCAACAGTGCTTTTGATTTAAAATCATAATACAGCACTCAAAAACAGTATAAATTGTAATTATTTTGTCTTTTAAACCCTAATACATTTTGCCAAAAACTTTTACAAAACTTTGGCATTTTGGCAAAAAAAAAATGAGTCACTTTCTCTCACTTTCTCTCATCGCTTTTGAATATATTCAGTCTTAAAAGCAATGAAACATGTGCAAAAATATATATACTCTATTCATATATATTTTTATATATATTTACGCACACAGAAAGTTTTTAGCTGTACAAGTGTTTTTGTCAAAGTCCCCCACCCAAAAAAAACAGCTTCCTTCAGCATATAATGAAAATAAATAGAAAAGGCACCTTACATAAGCTTTTCTAAGTGGGTGCAGAGTCCTCTGAATCTGCAGAACAGTTCTTTATAGCAAAGTCTTTCCACAGTCAATAAAGTAAAGTAAATCAAATCAAATCAAAATAACAGTTTTTCATACCAAATTGACACTGCTTCCACACAAGCTTGTTTGCACCCTACCTGCTTCAATACAGAAAAGCCTGGTGCCAGAAAAAAAGTGTAGGGGTAAGGCTAGCATGACCTGGGGGGGGGGGGGATTAGGGGTCCTAGGTTTAGGTGATAGGTCAGTTTGAAGGAGGGTTGGGGTTGTATGTGTTTAAAAAGGGGGTTAAGGCTGCGGTGGGGGATTGAGGCGGGAAGGAGAAAGAAGCCCCGTCTCTTTTTGTGTGTGTTGTTGGCACTTTTTGTGTTTTGGGTGATTTGTCATGTGTTTTGAGGTGGTTGGTTATGTTTTTTGTGCTGGCAGTTGAGGTGTCCTTCAAGGGCGGTGCTGGAGGGTCTTATTGGTGTTGCAGACTCCCGCCTTAGGTGTGGTGTCTCCTGTGTGGTGGTATAAAAGTTGGAGAGATATGAGTAGTAATTGGGTCAAAGTGGGCTGCCGTGTTATGGGTATTATTTCCGAGGTGGTGTTGTGAGGCTGGGAACATGGAATGTTGATGGCAGTGGACTCATGAGGTGGAATTAGGGTAAGAGTAATGCCATCGAGGACCTGCAACGGGGGTGCTTCGACCATTAACTGCAAATGTGGTGGAGTGATCTTTAATGGCAAATAGTTATTGGGGGGGGGGGGATAAGAAGGTGGCTGAGTGGCTGTGGAGGTTTGAAGGGGGGGGTGGGGAATAGAACCTTTGAGACCCCCCAGTCATGCTTCTCTTCATAGCAGTATATCTGTGCTACTTAAAGCACATCTGTAGTCTGCTGTAGCCCAAACCCAGTCCAGAACCCTGAAATAAACTAATAATGGCATCCCAAGAAGAGTCGCTCTTACTATTCCTGGACTCCTCTCCCACCATACACCCTGGTTTAAAGAGCCCATGCTCTATATCTTGGAGAAACATTTCTCCCCATCCATCCTCACCCCCTGCAGCCCTGTACACTATATATATACATACTTTATTACTTTATTTCATACATTTTCATCAAGAGTCAGTGTCAATAAAGAATACGAGTATGCGAGGCCAGGGGATCTTGGCATCACTAAGTGGACACAGATGCCAGGCTTGCATAGGCTTGCATAGCAGGCTCATGAGGACCAGGTAAGCCCTCAATTCGAATTCCTGAGTGTGGCCTGGGGTTTAAATTTCATTACAAAAAGTAGTAACCCCAGAGCTGCACTCTGTGTTACCACTTTATTTTAGGAAATTTAACCCCCAGTCACACTCGGGATTACTGCCTGTTGGGTTAATCACCATACTGTATTTACACTGTAATCACAAACTCCATTCACTTGTGGCTGGGTATGCTACTTTTTAAAGGTAACAATTGTTTCAAAAGCAGTGCTTACAATGTTTGAAGCAAGCACTGCTAATACTTATTGGAGTTTTGGTGCCTATCTGGCAAACTGTAATGTAACAATCTTGCCAATTATAATTTTATAAATTTAAAGTAGCAGTAAAACTGCCAGTACATAGTTGTGATATCATTTATAAAATTATGATCATATCAGCTAATTTTTAAATGGCACAAACACAATAGGCTCTTTCCTTTCAGTTTCTGGGGATGGATTGTCCTGTTTAGGACTAATCAGGCTAATAAACTCCCTCTTACCCTTTACTCATTAGCTTTTGTTGTCCTGTTGTTTTAACCATTACTGTTCGAGCTTTTTTGCTATTTTTGTTTCATTGCATTTTTTTTATTTTACATTAAAACAAATTTGCAAAACAGAATAAAATTTTTTTTAGCAGATAACAATACAGTGGTACCTTGGTATAAGTCCTTAATCCGTTCCAGATCCTTGGACTTATACCAAACAAATGTTTCCCAGAAGAAATAAAAGGAAAAATGATTAATCTGTTCCCATGAAAAAAATCCTATTGTTATTGGCATATTATACATTAATGGGGTTGTATGAAATAATTTAAACACTGTTTAATACTAAAATACATAAATACAAAAGCAATTAGATGAAATAAATGAAAATTTACCCTCACTTTACCTTGCTGAGAAGAGTCAAGTGCCTACTAGGATGGTGCTGAGAAGGGAGGAGGAGGAGATGTTATGTAATTCACAGAGAGCAGGTTGTTCACTGAATGGTGGCAACTGGCGTACTGATGCTCGTGGGCAGTCCTGGCTTTGTCTCAAGAGAGGTAAATAAGGGTAGCATGCGGTGTTATGACTCATTTTGACCCATACAAGTTCTAGCACAAAGGTTGTATACCAAGCAAAAGTTTATGTGTTCAAACAGGACTTATACCAAGTTGGTATTATTCCAAAGCGGACTTATACCGGGGTACCACTGTATATGTATTACTTTGTTATTTAAAAACTTTTTTTGGAATAAATATACAGATTGTAGATATATGAATGTTTGTGCTGTGGATGTGGTTTAAGGAATTCCTTCATATTATTTTTTTAGTTTTTAGTTTTCTTGATTATCTGTCACTAAACGTGTTCAAAAAAGAGAAAGCTGCTGTAACAACAAATTGCCAGTCCATAGGGCTGATATACTAAAGGGATAGAGTATGTTCAATTTCAAAGTGAATTTACACCTACTTTGCAAAATAACCAATAATTTGTAAATACCAATAAAAGGTAAACAGAAAAAAAACAGAAAAAAAAGTTTTCTCTCTGGAAATTAAATTTTAGTTTTAGGATTTTTGTTTTGCCATGTTGCCTGTTTTAAATTGTTTATTTACCTGCACCAACGCTATTACAATTAACTGTAATAAAACTGCAACTTTATTTTTGAAGTAATTTGATATATAAGTATCTCCAGTTGATTTTTGCAGGTAACCCACTTTACATTCATTACAAGTGTTTACTAATGAATAGTATATGGAAATATAAATCTGTAAAATTGTTTAAGCCTTATACAACACAACATATTTGCCACTTTTCTGAAGGACCCATTAACAATTCACTATTATACCCCTATATTAGAAATATGCACCCTAATAGTCATGATTTTGTTTAATAAAATGCATTTTTATGTAACACTGAATTATTCAAAAACAAATAACAGAATATTGAAAAGTGTAACTGGTAAAGCAATCTTTAGCAGGCCATTTCTCTACAAAGTTTGGTTGGCTTTCTATTTCAGGAAGTTTGTATGTTAAATTAAATGAGCATGTACTGTTTTTGTCCATTGCAGTCCTGACACTGTCCATATTTGTTACAACATGGCCAGCTGTTGATTTGTGCCAGTAAATGATGTAGAGAACAGCTTACAGCTGTGAATATTAAAATCATCCAGTTTGTTTATGATCTTTGAAGTTTAAGCCAAACTTCAATCCTTTAATGTGAACTTCAGTATATAACACAGGATGATCTGTCCATAGACACAAGCCCTAATACACAGGTCTTCCTTACATTTTCAGTGATTCTAATTTCCTCTCTTTGCTGTTTTTCTCTTTGCTTTTTAAAGTTAACTTTAGCAAAACTGACATTTTCAGGTAACATCTAAATGATAGGTTTGAAAAGAACACTTAGATGTTGAAAATACTTTTAAGGATCCATTTGGAAGGTTTGAGAAGCTCTCTCGGATCTAATAGTGTGTGTTAAGAGGATAAAATCAGAGTTCTTATGATAAGCTTCCAATGGGTGCACTTCACAAATGTTTTATGTATGCCTTCTTCCTAGCTCAGATCCTATCAGAATAATTTCCCTCTGGGATTTGTAATGCTTTTCATAAAGTGTAAGTACTTTAAGGCATGCAGAAGCTGATATCTGGAGTGTACTAATCTATAAATAGTGATATAAATAACAAAACTGTGTGATTAGGAGTTTAATGTTCTACATGTGATCAAAAGTTAGAAAATATACTGTGTGGGTTCTATTTTATTTTCTTTGATCCAAAATGAAAAATACCGACTTTAATTCATATTGTTTAGTACTTAAAAATGTGATAATTTATATATGTATTCTTATTGACCTTATAGGGGCTGCCAAGCTTCAGGCTGATACCTCCTTAAAATCTCTGTTTGAAGGATTTTAAGATGCTTCTATACATGCCTAGAAATGCTCCATCAGTACCATTTTATACCATTTTAGTGGTCATTTGGGTAAATCTAATTATTTTTAAGCAGATCTATCACCATATCAGCCACCCTTTTATATCACGTAAAAATGTGGTGTTTTTTTTTTTTTTACAATTTTTGGGGAGTACCTGTCCTCTTCCTTTTTTTCCACCACAGTGGTAAAGACTGAAAGGGAAATCCGAAGCCTCCTGGAATACGTATGTATCCCAGTAGGCTGCGGGCTTTTCCTTTACTCGCATCCTGGAGATTTGAACTGTGCTATAAGCAGCTTTGCAGCTTTCCTGAAATGTGCAGTAAGATCAGCACTTTTTTTTATTACATTTTCAACAAAACATCTCATCTGATCATGGTCCTGGTGCAGTGCAAGGTCAGGTGATGTAGGAAGAAGTCAGGATAAGAATAAAGATAATGGCTGCTGGAGACCTACTTGACTCGGATTGTGAAGAGGTAAGTGGTTGACAATGTACTACTATGTAATTACAAATGTTTATTTTTCATCTTTTTTTTTAATTATTTTGCTTACAGTCGAAACTACAATTTAGTAGTTAACTCCCAGTTTTAAATTATCTTTCTGTTTTTTTTAAGTGTCAAATAATTTGTCATAAAGTGGGTACCAGGCTTGCTGTTACCAGCAGAATTTATAGAGGAAAAATGCTTTTTTTATTTTATGGACATTTGAATCTGATGTTTAACGCTTGTTTACAGGTCCAGTGAAGAATTATTGATGGTGGAAAGTTAGATTTGAGAGTTACAAGAGCTGTAAATGCAATAATTAGAATGTTTGATGACTGAGATTTAGGGTGCAAGTAGTAGATGTTTGAAAGATGACTGACAGAGGATGAGTGAGCAACTAACCTAATGGTAAAGGTCTGGTTATCCAAATTGTGAAGGTTAGAAGAACAGCCATATATTATGTAGTATAGTATTGAGGATCACAGGAATACTAGATTAAAGTTTGGTGAATAGCTGTTCAATTTTTATGTGAGATCAACCAAGTCTTGGATTACATATTTACATATGTTCACAACACTCCCCTACATAGGAAGTCAATGGAATTGTATGTAATACTGTGGACAGAATGTTGCAAACTAGGGATGGTAGGTAATCATAAAGTTGACTTTGCCACAAAAATACTTATAACAATAGGCTTATTTACGTGATTTTTAAAATGTAATTTAGTTAAATGAAAAGCTCATGTACAGAATATTTTTATCAAAATTTCTGGGAGGGGAGTTGGGAGGAGTCATGTGCTAACACCATTCCAAGTGAACAAGTTTAAAAAGCAGGTAGTGTCCCTAAACATAGAAATCTAAAGTGTTTTAGGACATTTTTTTAAAATGTTTAAATTCGTTTTAAAGCCCTTGAACACAGTATTGTCACTAACATTGCTTGAAAGTCGGGAGGGCTAGTGGGAACACGACACAAGTGAAACGGATACTTTGGTAATACATTCATAATACATTTTTTAATACATACTTTTTTAAAGTGTAAATATGGTCAGGAAGTGAACTTAATTGCAAATTGCTGAAAATATTATTGTCACAAAAGATTGCATTATATGCATGTAAAATCATATCTTCCTAAGTTTTAACTTAAAACATAAAAACTTTTTTTAACTTGAAAAAAAGGTGGCAATCACATTTCCATAAATTGTCGCATACAATTGTTGGGCCTACACAAAGTGAAATAAAGATAAATGAGTAATTGTTACTGATCGAATTCTCACCAAAGTTACACTCCACGCACTTAGGCCAACCACTAATGCTCTTTTTTAGAAGCTTAAACACTTATATATTCACTATCCAGATCAACTCAAACTTACTTTCCTCATTTAACTATTCTAGTTGACTCAACTACCCCAAACCACTTTTCTTTTCCTTTTTCCAGGCTCACATTGCCAGGTCCAAGTTTTCTTTTTCTCCTACCACAGAGTGGGAGGTTGTTTCTACAAATGTCTACTTTATTGCTTGGGTGATGTGGATATACTGCACAATTACTATTAGTTGTCCAATAGTCCAATATACTATAAGGGTCCTCTTAGACAAGAGAACAGCTTGATTACAAAAAAGCTATTTATGTGGTCACTCCTGGTTGAGTCACTAGCAAGGGACAAAGACAGAACAAGGATAGTAGAGTAGACGCTTGTTTAAGTGTGTGAATAGGTGGTAAGGGGTGGACTTAAGAGATAATCAGCTTTGGCTGTAGGAAGCCTTTGGAAGTTAATCTTAAACTGCAAAAACTACTGATATTTTACCACAATAGTAAACATGTCATTCTAATATAGACATATAACATGACATAATGCCAGAAACATAAGCTTATTATGGTCATAGATTAGTACTGAATGCATTTTATTGGATCTGTTCAATAAGTGTAAAAAAAATACCATGTTAAAAATTTAGAACTATCTGAGTGGTTTGGCAAAAACAAACAGAAACAATAACACCATTTTTTTCTATAAACATTATGGGCTCTGTTTATAAAACAAGGAATCTGACATTCCCCTAAACATTCCCTTGTGGAAATCAATTACAGCCTGTAAGACCCTGGTCAGCACCACTATACCCCAGTTACCCAATCTACGCTGCAGTGTTTGCCTTTAGTAAGCCCCCATTCATGAAAAATAAAACATCAATTATATGTATGAAAGCAGCCATCTTTCATAAATCTTGCCATCCTTCCCTGGAGGGCCCTCTTCACCCACAGTCCTTTCTTCGCTGCCCAAGCTCTTTAACCAATCAATAAGTCAGTATATTCTCTTCTGTTTTTGGTATGTGCTGATGTCAAAGATGTTAGTGGACCAGCAAGAAGAAGAAAACAGAGAGAAGAGGAGATCAAACATCAGACCTCCATTCCAATATTAGACTCCCAGCCCAGCATAGGACACCCAAATCAAACATCAAATTAGAACCCCCCTCCGGGAGCTGAGGAACTAAGATCAAAGTGCTGGGAGGCAAAATGCTGGAAGCCCAGGTACTGAGAACAAAGTAGTGGGAGTCAAAGTTCTGTAGAGTTATGAAGCTACCCTCCTCTTCACATTTGTTATGGGGTTTACAGTGATGGCGTTTAGGAATGACACTTTAAAAGCAAGTGACCCATCATAACCAGCTCAAAAGTACAAAATACTTTAACCTATGAAAATGGAGAAAGAGATAACAAAAAACTAAGTAAAAAAACTATGTAAGTAGTAACATAACTAATAACCATAGATATGTTTTTTCATGTTTTATGACTTTTCTCTTTATTACGGTTTTGAATGTTAGCATTGATGGCTGATTTTGTGCATTAGGTTTATACTCAAGTCAGATTAGTTTTCCTGTTTCTTCAGGTAAACATATGGTCTATATTTGGATAGGTTTATTCAAATTTATACAGCATTTTTCTGTACTAGCTAATTCTTTAACAGGGTAAAACATGTCCATGTATTGCAAAGATGTACTGTATATATTGTTTTGCCATGACATTCATTTTTACCTTCAAACCTTGACCAGAATCTTAGTGAAACTTTCTTTAATGAATTTAACAGTATACGTAGCTGTGCAACTGTTTCATATTTTTTATACAAATGATTTCCTATACCCAAACGTTTTATTTTAGCTATTCCAGATTCCATATTCACATTAAGATTGCATGATACAAAACAATCTATTGAAAAGGTTAATTTCTATGTGGGTTTCCAACATTTATTCTTAGACCCTTCCGATTATGACTCAAATGGTTTGTGCCCATTGTGGTATCTGTGTCATAACACATCTATTCTTAGTGGAGCCATCTGGAATGTTGCATATATTTTCAGATTTGTGTTTAACACCATGGGTGCTAGAGTGTGAAAAATAACATATTGGCAATCTGCTTTGCATTTCTTTAACAGGAAATGGCCAAGGGGCATAGATTTTAATTTAATAAGATCTGAAATTAAACGAGTGTGAGTGTTTAAAGTAGAGGAAGTAGATTAAAAAAAGAGCATGATCTCCTATTTACTATAAAAGGGAACTCCAAAGAACATACCATATTTAGAAAAACATACAAATATACAACTGGATCAAATATACGCTACGTTTTTTTTTTATAAACCGTACAAAGTAATTTCTCAAACAAAATCATGCTTGTGACATATTATACTTTCTATGTGCTCTGGATACAAATGAGTCATTAAACATAATGGATATTGATTCAACATGAACAATGCTCCAACTGCAAATCTATTCTCACCTGCTGCAAGGCTGGGAAACAATTCATAACAATCAATGGCTTGTAGCAGTGACTTCAGGTATTAATGCAGCTTTCAAAAGAATAAATACTAAATGCACTAAATATGCACTATATAAATATATATATACTGAAAAAAACCTGTATCTAAAAACAACTTGAATAATGCTTGAAGTAATGTCAAAGTAAACCTTGCTCATTTACAATATGCTTTTCTTTTTTGTCTTTCAATCCCTTGACTCTCTGTTAAGCTACCAGGAGCATATGGAAGGTTCTGTGTAAGTTTTGAGTTCCTAGAACTTTAGTTTACACAGGCCTCAGAACTCTCTGCATAGCAGTGCTAATTGGCCTACCCAAAATACCGGGCATTTTTATTGGCATCTCAACATTATAGCGAAGGGGCATAAAAAGTGGGTACATATGACTAGGGTTGGAAGGGTTAAAACAAACTGACTGCTTTGCCCAGCAATGGCAAAGCATAGGTTTGCTTAAAAGTGGAACAGCCCAGCAATAAAAGATTTGCAAAGAGGTAGATTTTGATCACAGTTATACTACCTTCATTTATGCACGCATATGTACAGTGTACACTTAGCTTTGTAAGCCTGGCTTGCTTGGTGCTAGGATGAGTTCATTTCTATGCACATTTAGGAGTTAGGTCAGCCTAAGCTGGCCATTCAAGATCCAAATTTAGCAGCTGCATGTTGTGTACTGAAAGAAGGACAACCAAATTTACTAAAATAACAAGTTTGTTGCATTCTAGTAAAACTAGAATGACCCTAAATATTAATGTAAACTACTGTCATTTTAGGTGGCTAATGTCACAGGGGTGTTACTTTCACCCTACCGAACATCGAAAAATTGACTCTGGATCTCACAGGTGATCAGAAGAATCAATGGGCAATCCGTGAACTAAGTGGACATTATGACCACCGTTTACTAGTTCACTGTTATATTGGTGAAGGGAATACACACCCAACCAAGCAAATAATACTGTCCTCTCCCTCATAATATTATAGTGGTGTGGAGATAATGAACAGAAAAGTAGAAGCATGTCTTGATATTCAAGTACTGAAACCAAAAGGGGTGTGCATAAGATCTCATTGAACATTTAGCATATGTAACTCCTAAAAATATATTTTAACTTGTTAACTTCAATAAACAGATTTAAAGCACCCTGCCAAAATGTTTGGGTGTTCTGTGTTTGACAGTTCATTGATGGTATGCCATGACCTAAAATAGGTTTGGACCTCGATTTTTCCAAGGGTTTTCTAAATCCTGCAAATGCTTTAAACAGTCTTGTAAAAAATTAATTAATAGACAAAAAATAATGGGTCTGTTTATTGTGCTGGTGTTTACAGGTTTTTACAGGCAGCAGCATTTACAAACTGTTATTCAGAAGCTCCATGCAGCTTCTGGGGATGGTTTGGTCACAAAACTAACTCCATAGACTTGTAAACTGCTTATAAATGCTTTTGCTGCATCGTTTATAGGCTTAATCATTTTATAGCCAGGGAATTGCTCATGCATCCTCGACAGAAAAAACGCCTATAAATCGTTGTACAGGCATTTGCAAACACCTGCACATGCGTTTCCAAAAGCTTTTTTGACTGAGAAGGCTCTTGGACCCTTTAGCAGTGCATAGTAGGTGTCCAGAAGCAGCACAAGCTCCATTTTTATCAATGGCTTAATGGAATTGGATCATTGTTTGTATTGTAAGAGCCAAGTAATACTCTAACGTTACTTTGTACATTAAGGGAAAAATTAAACTTCAAGTTACTAAATTATTAACCATAGAGGAAAATGAGCTAATTTACACATGACATTCCTTTCCTTTTAATTTTAATTATTATTCATTTATAAAATATAACATTACGTGATGTTCCAAATAGAAAAAACACAACAAAATACCAAAACAGCAGAAAATGAAATGTACAAAACAAAAAAAAACCCTTTTTAATAGAAAAACAAAAGAACAAACACTGTCTTCAAGTTGACATTTCTAAGATTGCTTTATATTTCAGCTATGTTAGTAATTTTAAATTGTGGCAAATTTGATCAGGCTTGTTATGATGCATGGGAACAGGTACAGATGATGTAACTGAATTAGATATATTCAGCTACTTGGCAGCAGAGCAAACATGAACCTAAACGTTCCATAAGGATTTCCAAATTTGGAATATTCATAGGACCATAGTGCATAGTTAAAAAAATCTAACAAAATACAGATTCTGATAAATATTTACCACAAAGTATAGGCATTAGTACCTGTATTGCAATCACAAAAACCTATACCAGTTAAGGGGAATGAAAACACCTATTTTTAAAAGTAGTGGCTCAACCAATGAAATATTGTGTGTGTATGTAAATTTAGTAGATATAATACCATTTGCTAAAATCTCATATAAATGTTTACACCATTTCAGAAGTTGAATTGAAATGTACATGTTTAGTTAAAATAATACCTATTGTACCTGCAATTAAGGTAGTTGATCAGTTACTTGTTCAGTTAAGGGCGACAACTTTCTCCCTAATAGGCAATTAAATATTGGTATTGTATTCCCCCCAGATAAGGTTAGATACCATCTACATTTAATAAAAACTCCATAACCTTTATAGTGGTAAAATTTAGGACCCTTTATTGGGTTTATTGCATACCCCCAAGATTCTTCGAGTAGGGCCTGCCAAGTCTCTTCTGTGAGCCCACAAAATGAAAGATGCCTGGGGATCCAGCTGACAACTAGGGAACCTGAAAGAACCAAAAGGAGATGAAGGGGGGGTTTCCACAAAACAACAGCACTAATTAATAAATATACAAAGACGAGTGAACATAAATACATACCATGCAGAGTCCCATCTCCCCAAATGCTGGATGCACACCTGACGCGAGCCCAACCCCTCAGCCTCAGTAGCAGCCCCAATACAAAAAGAATGAGAAGAGATGTGAGCTGCAACTAGGCCTAGATGAGACAAACACTTGCAACCAAGTTGACCAATTTGAACAGAAAAACAGACAAAGGGGACAAGCAGGTCTGGCGATCTAATGCAGAGTCAAGCAGCTGCCTCACCCCAGCTGATCGGTTTTAGACCTGCAAAACAAAATGCAAACCAACTCATCTAAAACATGGACCTCTTTCCACAACAAACTCAAATGAATTCAGCAAGATCTAGACACCAATTCAGACACACAAAAAAAAACCCCCAAAAGCCAAGGAAAAACAAAACAGCCAAAACAGCCAAACTCTGAACCAAAAACAAAATTAGTAACAGATAGAAGATCATACAACAATGAAATTGGAGAACGAGTATCAGAAGAAAACAGTGCCTCCCACCAAGAACTGCCTAACAAAATACAAAAAGCAGAGAGGGGCATTATTGAGCTTTCTAAAAAACACATCTGCTAGCAACTTGCACATGGGAAAGACCCTGCTGATATCTCTCACAAATAAAAGCCAGGATAGGCTCCACCGAATCCAAAAAAGGATAAAGACAGAAAGCAAACAAGTCCATCTACATCTTCCATGCCGACGCATAGGAGTACCACGACTGTTGAAGCATGGACGAAATCAACAAATCAGCAAGTACACATGGTCTAGGTTGTGCAGGTCTTCACCTTCAGCTGAGGGTGCCAAGTGATGAAATTCCTGGCGAGACAACCATCAGCAATAAGATTACGTGAGCCTCGCAAATGTTTAGCCTTAAGCCAAAATAAAACACAAACAGTGCAGGTTCAAATGCCTAAGAAGCACAAGCACTAGGTGGGATTTGGGATAGACAGTTAACTGCATACATGATACCCTTGTTGTCAATTTGCAACAGAATTCTATGATTGCAGAAACTTTCATCACCAAGAAAAGGACCACAGCAACAACAGGAAAAAGCTCCAGTGGAACAATTTTCCTGAGGAGCCCCACAACAGACCACGAAGCTGGCTAATGCTCAGTGCACAAATAATATTATTAATTTTTGTAGGTGTGAGAGACAGAAAACCAACAAAATACCAGTGCTCGCAAAAAAAACAGTGCTCAAGTCAGAGCTTAATGTGCATTGTGAGTGAAATAACTATTTAATACATTCGCAAAAGATGACTTAGTACTTGGTGGCAAACCTCTTGTTAGCAATCACAGAGGTCAGATGTGTTTTGTAGTTGGCCATCAGGTTTGCACACATTTTGTTCCACTCATCTTTGCATATCCTCTCCAAGTCAGTAAGGTTTCAAGGCTGATGTTTTGCAACTCGAACCTTCAGCTCCCTTCATAGATTTTCTATGGGATTAAGGTCTGGAGACTGGCTAGGCCATTCCAGGACCTTCATGTGCTTCATTTTGAGCCACTCCTTTGTTGCCTTGGCCACGTTTTGGGTAATGTTGGAATACCCATCCACTACTCATTTTCAATGCCCTGGCTGAGGGAAAGAGATGCCCATCCCAGATTTGATGGCACATGGCCCTGTCCAATGTCCCTTTGATGTGGTGAAGGTGTCCTGTCCCCTTAGCAGAAAAACACCTCCAAAGTGGAGATGGTGTTCTTGGGGTCATAGGCAGCATTCCTCCTACTCCAAACACAGTGAGTTGAGTTGATGCCAAAGAGCTCAATTTTCTTCTCATCTGACCACAACACTTTAACCCAGTTCTGGTCTGGATCATTCAGATGTTCATTGGCAAACTGCAGATGGGCCTGTACATGTGCAATCTTGAGCAGGGGGACCTTGCGGGCTCTGCAAGATTTCAGGCCTTCACGGCACAGTGTGTTACCAATTGTTTTCTTGGTGACTATGGTCCCAGCTGCCCTGACATAATTGACAAGTTCCCCCCCTGTAGTTCTGGGCTGCTTCGTCACCGTTCTTATGATCATGGCAACTCCATGAGGGAAGATCCTGCATGGAGGCCCAGACCGAGGGAGATTGAAAGTTATTTTGTGTTTCTTCCATTTGCGAATTATCGCACCAACTGTTGTCACCTTCTCACCAAGCTGGTTGGCGATAGTCTTGTAGCCAAGTCCAGCCTGTGAGGGTCTACAATCTTGTCCCTGATGTCCTTAAACAGCTCTTTGGTCTTAGCCATGGTGGCTAGTTTGGAATCTGATTGATTGCTTCTGTGGACAGGTGTCTTTTATACAGGTACTGTAACAGGCTTACAGAGCGTGCTCCTAATCTCGGCTCATTACCTGCATACAGTCAAGACACCTGGAAGTCTGAAATCTTGCTGGTAGAAAGGGGATCAAATACTTATTTCACTCATTACAATGAGTCAGAGCTCTGACTTTTGAGCACTGGGTTTTTGAGGGTTCTTTTGTTGTTATTCTGTCTCTCACAGCTACAATAAACCTACCATTACAAATATAGACTGGTCATTTCTTTGTCAGAGGGCAAACGTACAAAATCAGCAGAGGATCAAATACTTTTTTCCCTTACTGTAAGAACTGCTCAAAGGGGGGAACAGCAGAAGGGGGGGGGGAATCAACAGGAGTAGAAGGCAGCGTAGCAGCAGCACGAGAAACCGAGAGGAGGCAGAGAGGAATAGCATTCCTTCAGCAAATCCAGAATCATTTGAAGCAACTGTTTCGTTAAGGCATCCATAGGTAGGAGAACCTGTAGCAAATATTTGGCTGGTGATGTTCTGAAGAAAATAGGCCAAATAACCAATGTCACAGAAATATATTGGTTGTAATGACTTCTCACTAGACAACTGCCCTCCTCCAAAAGTTAACTGCATAGCAGTAGCCATGTTTTATGGCTTTTCAGTCCAGCGATACTGCCAGCCAATTACCTGTAAGAAATAACAAAGAAACAGAAAACAGGCTGAGGGAGGGACCCTACCTTATACCATTAACAGATGAGGCAACCATTACATTTACCCTTTCCACCCCGTATAATATGACGTATAACTCCGTCCCAATGTTTGTGCCTCTGACACTCAAATTGGAGACTCTAAGTGGATGTTCTAACACACAGTGCACAGGCATAATCCATCATGGTTACCATTAAGAATTTAGTCCAGAATAAAAATTTGCAGCCATTTTTGAAGCATGGTAATGTAGACGAGAAATGGCCCAAAAAGGACAGAGGACATCAGGAAAACTTAGATGTAACAAAAGCTAAACAATAAAACAAGTTTTTGATAAAACAAAGAGAACATTTAAATTATTTATGATACATTGAGCTTTAGCAAACTTAATTTTGGACAGTTTGGGTTTAGATTTCCATTAACTGCAGAACAATAAAAGAAAGTGGCAATGTACCCTCATTTTTCTTCCCAGGCTTCATCGAGGTTATATAGAGTTCACATAGGGAACAGATGCAAAAAGTTTGACTTTGCAAATAAAAGAGAGAATATAAAGAACTGACAAATCAACTTAACTTTGGATTATGAATCATTCTTATGCCCAAAGTCATACTGCATAATGTTCCTGTTTGTGAAGGTGACCAGAAAGCTTTTCAAAAAAGTAATGCAAGTGTATATGGAAAAAAGCTTAATATAGCCATTGCTCTATGTTAACCTAGGCTCGAATCGCAGCATGAGCATTTAATACGTGTCAGTGTTAAACTTGCACTTGCATTGGTGTTTTAATGTATTGCATTATGTTGATGTTTCTTTTTCTTTCTTTTTTTTGGTTTCACAGCAGGAACCAAAGTTCCTGTTTTTCTTTTTGTACTACAATGTGCTTAAATGCAGCATGTCTGAGCACACAAACACATGAACTTTTTCTTGTTATTGCATTGAACCTGCATTAAGCAAGGCTGCTCAATGAACATGGAGTAAATAAACCTTAGCTCCTTAGACAAATGTTTCAAAAATTATAAATAATATATTTTGCTGCTTCTAAAAAAAATTATATAAAGATATCACAGGTTCTTCACCCTCAGAGCCTCTAATATTCTGTGACTTTGTGATATGTTTCCTGAATGCTGAATATGTCCTATATCCTTTCATTCATGTACTTAGTTGCAGGACTATGAGTAATATAAAAAACCCTAAACCAACTAGTAATCCACTGCTGCTCCTGGTAAACATTAACAATAAATACCCAACCTTAAAATGTGAAATAATAATTTTGCAAAAGTTTTATCTATCCATTCAAAAATAAGGATATAAGTGTGACATTGGTTGGATTACCAATGTCAGAACTCAAATAGATACATAAATGGAGAATAACATTTCTTTTTATGGCCTGCTTTAAACAATATGGACACAAGAGCATAAATTCTTTTTCTACCATGAATTTCCTTGCTCTCATCAGATCTAGTGAGTAAAATATACCATATGAGCTACTTCACAATATGTGTCAGAAAGTGGAGTTCCTGTGTTGTAAAACTCTGCATCTCCAGATGATATGGTATGGCAGTGGCCTTTCTGATCTGCACAGATATTCTATCCTAACCTACAGAACTCAGCAAGCATAAGTGCATTACATGTGTATTCATGGAGATTTATTTCTGTAATGCTTTTCTTAAAATAATTTCCTATTATTTGGCAAATGCATTTAATCATTGACCAAATTCATTCCAGGTTTGCTGGATTACCCAGGTTTACTCATGTTAGTCTATCTTCTCCAGTCTTAAAGAGCTTTATTAAATCAGGCCCATTGTGTGTGTTTCATTTTTTACTTTAATATTCATTTACTATTAAACACTATTTCCCTATTTCTAAGTAAAAAAAAAATGGACCTTATATTTAACGCTACCTTAAAAGTGAACTTTATATCACCCCTTCTAAAGTGGCAGCGAGTGAGATAGACAGTGTTTTACCCCCTTCTAGTGTTCTAATTCTGTCTGTATTTCGGCGCAAAAAATGGTAAATTTTTTTGCATGGAAATTTATTTTACATTGTAGGCCTATAATTCTTAGGCATAACTCTTCGAAATATGTCCAATATTTATTAAATTCAATAAATTTAATAATAAACTTTAAATTTAAAAACACAAAAATCTGTTAAAGAAAAAAATAAAAAAATAGTGAAACATGTAATATAACTGTACAATAACATTTATAATATATAGATTTGTATTGGACTCATTACAGGTATTTTGTATTGAATCAAATACAAAATTATTTAAATTTTCCGCCGCTCCTCCCACCCGCACCAACGCATGCACCGGCGTCACCGGGAAATCCTGGAGATCATCTCTGCAGTCGCTGGTTGGAGATTGGAGGAAGAAGACTTGTCCCAAGGACCTGCAGGGACGAGCAGGACGTCGGGGGATGACAATGGAACAAGGTAAGTGTTTTTTTTTTAGCGACCCGAGTGTGACTCAGGATTACTGCTTTTTGCATGTAAAATCCACCATGAGTCACACTCTGGAATACTACTAGGGAAGAGTAATGATAGGAATTCTTGTTTTCATATGGATGCATCTCCATAATACACTGACTGCCCCATCAGCTGTTTAACCTTTCACCTTCTCCAAAATGTAGAACCCAATACTTTACCACTGTCACAAAAAAGACAAAGTCAAACTGACTGTTATATACATACCTCCCAAATACATACCTCCTAAAGGCAGCGGTGCACAAAGTGTGTTATTTCAAACATTCAGTGTTTCCAAGTGGGCAAAGTGTGAGCAGATGTTGATTTATTGTGCAAAAGCCAGCTTACCTTTATTCTGTAAAGACTGTTGAGTGACGGTATAGGAACTTTCACATTTGTTGCGTTTGCATACCTTTGATGGTGTATTAGTTATTAAATAAAAAAGCTTTAAAAAAAACTTTTGTTGTGAAACATACATGTGTGCATGTGAGTTACACCATTTCTGCTTGGCCAATCAATATAATCCTGAACCTGAAGGAGGACCAAGTAAAAATGTTGTTGCCTACAACAGAGAAAGCAGAGGTGAGGGAAATCAACTTACCTTTCTGCAATAAAGGATCTGCCTTTTTGCAATGTTTTATTTTTCACATTAGTTATGTTTTAAAATAGAATCCCAGTTGGTGTTAATAGGGGTGCTTGATCCTAATGTTTTTTGTGACTCCTATCACCATATACGGATTGTTGGCAAGGCAGAAACACAGTGGCCGCTCCGGGAACTAGAAATACTCTCTATGAGGTTAGCAGTGCCACTATTGGCAGCTGGCAGAATTACACCAGACTCTAATTCACTAGATCTGTGTTTTTTGACCTTTGAACCCTTTGAAAGAACTTTCAGATCTTCGGGGAACTCCTGCTATATTTGCTATATCTACAATTCACTGTACTTGCGGTACTTGCTATATCTACAGTTTACAGTACAGTAGTGTGGTGGTCAATAGGAAGAATACTACCTACATTGCTGGCCAATGGGAACGCTGCCACCCTTACAGATAGCCAAAAAATATCATTGGTATCAGTTAAACTGACCTGAGAGTTACACACTGGTCATTACTAAATGAACTTCAATGAACTTCCACCTAACCCTGGTTAACAAACAGTGAAGTAGATTTGTGTGGATAGACAATAGAAGGCATGTGTATAGGAAAACAAAAAAATGAAATGCATTATCACAAGTATAGAAATAGCTGTGACAACAGCAATTTTTTTATATTATAAATTTTTTTTAATATCATTAATAATAAACAGGATTTACATAGCGCCAACATATTACACAGCTCTGTACATTAAATAGAGGTTGCAAATGACAGACGAATACAGACAGTGATACAGGAGGACCCTGCCCCGAAGAATTTACAATCTAGTAGGTGGGGGAATTTCCACACAATGGGAGGAATGTAGTGGTGAGAAGTAGTGATGGTTTCAAAAAGCAGAAGATCGGTAGACAAGTTTGAAAAAATGGGTTCTGAGTGTTCTTTATGAGCATAAAGTAGGAGCAAGCCGAATAGGACGAGGAAGACCATTCCAAAGAGTTGGGGCAGCTCTAGAGAAGTCTTATATCCATGCATGTGATGAGGTTATGAGTAAGGAAGTCATTAGTAGGTCATTGGAGGAGCAGAGAGAGCGGCTGGGGGAGTATTTTTTTTACCAGGTCAGAAATGTAGGTGGGACAAGAACTGTGTAGGGATTTGAAGGCAAAGCACAGGAGCTTGAATTCGATTCTAAGGTGAAATGTAAGCCAGTGTAGAGATCTGCAAAGAGATGCAGCGGAAGAGGAGCGGTGGGAAGGATGGATGAGTCTGGCTGCAGCATTCATATTAGATTGTAGAAGAGAGAGTTGGGTTAGTGGAATATCAGAGAGAAGGAGGTTACAGTAGCCCAGACGAGAGATGATAAGAGCATGTACAAGGAGTCTGGTGGTCTCAGGGGACAGGTAGGGGTGGATTTTGGAGATGTTGCGCAGGTGAAAGTGACATAACCTGGAAATGTTCTGAATATGAGGGGTAAATGAGAGTCAAAGGTGACGCCAAGAAAACGTGACCGAGGGGAGGGATGAATATCAGTGTTGTTAACAGTTAAAAATATGTCAGGGGGGGATTTGGAATTTGGGGGGGGGTGTGATTAAGAGTTCTGTTTTATTAAGGCTGAGTTTCAAAAATCGGTCAGCGACCATGATGATATGGCCGACAGGCAGCATGAGACCTTTTTCAGGACTGAGGGAGACAGGTCAGGGTTGGAGAGATAGATTTGAGTGTCATCAGCATACAGATGGTACTGTAAGCCAAAGGAGGATATGAGACTACCGAGAGAAGAGGTGTACAGAGAAAAGAGAACCGGTCCAAGGACTGACCCTTGGGGAACACCAACAGGGAGGAGAGTGGGCGAGGAGGAATTACCATTGAAAGAAACTTGAAAAGAGGGGTCAGACATATAGGAAGCAAACCAAGAGAGAGAAGTTGAATAGTTTGGTTAGGGCAGGGGGCAGGGTAGAGGAATGGGCACGGAGTAGATCAGAGGGAAATGGGTCAAGCGGACATGGTAGTAGATGAAGAGACTTTGTCCACAGTAACAGGGCTGAGGGAGGGCAGTGATGATTTACAGGGGGAAGGGGTGGGTATGGTTGGAGTGGCTCGGTGAGCAGAGACATCATGTCTGATTTTGTCTATTTTAGCTCTAAAGTAGGTGGATGTGTCTTGGGCAGAGAAGGTTGTTGTGGGGGGAGCAGGTGGGGGGTTTAGGAGGGAATCAATTGTTGAGAAGAGGTTGCGTGGGTTGAAAGCTTGAGAGGAAATGACAGTGAAGAAATAATTTTGCTTGGTGACAGTGAGCTCAGTGTTAAAGCTTTGTAGCTTGGCTTTGTAGTCCATGAAGTCAGCCTGAGGCCCGATTTTCTCCACTTGCGCTTGGCTGCACGAACAGTCTTTTGTAGCTGTTTGGTGTGATTGTTGTGCCAGAGTCGGGGGTTGGCAGGGCGGGGGTATCGGAGGTTGGTAGGGGCAACTTTATCCAAAGAATCTGCCACCCTGTGGTTTAACAGGGTGGCAGATTCATCTGGGGAGGTGATTTTGAAGAGAGCGGGGGTTAGGGATGCCAGGCAGTTTAAGAAAAGGTTGTGGTCAAGGTTACAGATATCTCTCTGCCATGGACCAGGTCTGGGGTGTGGTAAAGGGGGGCAGGAGTTCGATAGGTTGAAGGTGATAGGTTTGTGATCAGAAAGGGGAAATGGTGAGTTGTCAAGGAAGGTGAGGTTGCAGAGTTTTGAAAATACCAGGTCTAAAGTGTGTCAGGCTCTGTGTGTGGGAGGTTGATGTTCTGTAGAAGTCCAAATGAGGAGGTAATGGAGAGCAGTTTGCCTGAGGAGGGAAGGTTGGGCTCATCCACTACAACATTAAAGTTACCAAGGCTGAGGGTGGGCAGGTCATGGGAAAAAATGTGTGGGAGGCAGGAGGCAAAGTTATCCAAAAATTGTGATACTGGGCAAGGGGGGGGGGGGGGGGCGGTAGACAACAGCAACAATGAGGGGTAAGGGGCTAAAGAGGCAGACAGAGTGGACTTCAAAAGAGGTGAAAGTGAGAGAGGGTGGGGTAGGAAGAAGTCTGTATGCACAGTTAGGTGAGAGAATGAGACCCACACCACCCCCTACATTGTTTCCAGGTCTAGGGGTATGTGTAAAGTGCAGACCTCCATAGGAGAGAGCAGCAGCAGAGGCAGAGTCCGAGGAGGAAGGCCAGGTTTCAGTGGGGGACAGAAATATCAGAGATTTAGAAAGGAGAAGGTTGTGTATGGAGGTTAATTTATTGCCAACAGATCGGGCATTCCATAGACTGCCAGAGAGAGGGGGTAAAAACTTACGTGTAGGGTGAATAGGGATGAGGTTGGGGGAAAGGAATGTCTAAGAGTATATGGAAGGGGGAGGCTGTGTAGGGGGCCAGGGTTGGGTGGGATGTCACCAGAAAGTATCAGTAGAGAAAAAAGTGCAGGAGCACAGACAGAGAAATCAGGTGAGTGAAGGAGCAGAGAGACAATGCCCCTGATTCATCAAGCAGAATCGGATGATCGCTCGCGCATTCGTATTCGCGATCCGAAATCATACGCCGTCGCTCTATTCAGCAACTGAAAAAGCTCGCGGCCGGAGCCGCGCATCTCCGGCAGCTTTACACTGGCGAGGTTGCATTAAAAGTAACTGTTCCCCTAAAAAATCATTCTTTCTAATGGCACACATATTACCCATAG
>NC_092859.1:47920898-47925966 GCF_032062135.1 Pyxicephalus adspersus
ACAGGGAGTAGTGCCAACAAGGAGAGAGCAGGGTGAATAATAGATTTTTATAGATAATTGCGAACCATATGTGTACATTATTCAATGTGGCAAACTGAAGTCCATGAGAGGTAGTCCTGTAATATGGGTTGAAGTGAAGCTTCTAAACTTGCTGAGTCCCAAGAGTGAGATATGATGATTCAGTCAAAGAGATGGTTTGATAAAATACCATTTCAGAATGGCAGCAGCAGAGGATGTGTTGGAGTCCAGGTGGATAAATCAGTCCAAAGGCAGGAGATGGGAGTGGCAGAGTACAATTGCATGTCCAAATATATACCATTTCCTTTGATTAATTTCCATTGCACTTATAATTTTGACATTTAAGATTTGGGCACATGTTCAGGGTCCCAACGTGACCTTTACTGTTGTTTCAATAGAAGTGTTTTGGGCCCTGAATTATGGATGGACTGATCAGAGTATAAGGAATTTGGGATATCAGTTGAACCTGGGGAGGGGTTGGCAGGGCAATAAATATCAATGTGCGCTGAAACTAAGGGATAGTGAACATATACATCTATGGGGAGTATAAAGTGGTTGCAGTAAATTCATCTGCAATGGGAGACGTACCATATACAATCAGATGAGGGTTGCAGGGGAAAACGATTGCATACACAGGGCTGAGGTTTGGCAGAATGGGAGACGTATAATATACAATCATATTCAGTCTTCTAATGCTTTTAGAAAACTTGAAGACATTGGTAAAATTTAGTTTGATGCCCCTACAAAGTATTTAGCGCATTGAATCTGAAGGTTTAACTAGGTTTCAGTGTTTTTATTTCTATCCAAAACTCTATTATCAACAGACCAACAAAATGTAGCATAAATCTAACATAAAACTAAACTTAAAGTGATAGGACAAAAAAACTATTTATTTTTAGTTTTAATTAAATTATACATTACTTACATAAAACTTTAAAAGGGCAATTACAAGGTATACATCATTTTTGGATGACCTTGCTATTGTTCTCATTTGTTTTTGGCACTTAAAGTAAGTGACACATTCTGTCTCAGTGGTAGGGTCAGCTGCTTTAAACTACATTAACAGAGGTAGGACAGGCATACAAAGAATCCCGCAAAGCTTGACCTGCTGGTGGTTATATATATCTTATTATCTGAAAAGAAAGAAGACATTTTAGTAGCATTTAGGTAATACACATTACATTGGTGGAAAAGTACAGCCTAAGGCAGAATAAAAACTCACATTTGATCTATTGCAATCCCTAAATAATATGGTCATTGTGCTCCAAGTAAATTGGCAGATTATTGTACTCTGAATGTGATAGATTTTATTGACTTGGAAAGTCATTTTTGCTGTAGTGCTTAAAGAGGGTTACAAATGCCATTATGCTTAAGGTCAAAAATGATGAATGCATCATGGCTTTATAATTTTTTTCTTGTTCTTTTTTTCCTTCGTTAAATGATATAGATTAATTTTAAACCATTATTCTTGCTTTGCCACGTTTCAGTCTATTCATTTTATACTAAATATTGAACATCTAGCTCTGAACATTTTCTGTATTTGTTGTCAATAGATGCCTTCTTGAGAAGCAAACTTTTCCTGATCTAAATATATTGTACATCTGAAAACACTAGTTGCTTGGGTGATTTACCTTTTTATTAATGACATGTATTATTTATCCAAAAGCAGGAGAATGGTGAGACAGGGACCATTATAAAATACAACAAAGGTCTAGAACAAAGGAGCAACATAGGGTCCAAAACCACTAACAGTAAAAGAATTACAACAGTTACAACAGTGGCAGAGTAAACAGTCCCTATATCATTCACAGAAAGAGCTATTTCTATAATGTCCACAAATTTTCAAAGTATCCCAATCAAAAATACTCCTGGAAGAAAGAAGAAAAAGGAAGAATGGGAAGCAAATCAAGTCCAGGAAGAAGACAGGAGGAAAAGGAGGAAAACTAGAGAAGTGGAGAGTGGGAGTAAGGCCACAACAACTCATCCATCACCTGTAACTCTATGAAAAACTGTTACATTCCAAGTAGTGAACCATTCTCCACGTTTTTCAATTACCTTTTTAAAAGAGAAAACAACTTGTGATGAAGGAAACAGAAAAAAAGAGGAGATATGGAAACAAAAGGATAGAGAGTAGCAAAAGGGGCTGGGGGGGGGGGGGGGGTGGAGACAAAAAGTGACTGAAAAATACATAGCTGTAAAGACTGGGCAAAAACCCTGAACAAGATGGAGTAAGAAAAAAAACAGTTGCGTCAGTTATATCTGAGTGCACACATTGTAAATGTCATAGGCCTAGAAAAAAGTTAGGGTCCCAGTACAGCAGGGCTACATGTTTCAGCTGCTGTCTATGGCCTCCCTTGTAGTAGTGTAATTTTCTTTACACCACAGACTGTCAAACATTTTGTGTATTTATTATGAAGACAGAAGCCCACTGTGGAACCCCTAAATCAGATGATGGTTATGGCAGCCAAAGTGTAGTATTCCATGTGATGCTGTGATTTCCAGGGACTGATTATGTGTCTGTGGTAGGTCAAAGGTCAATAGAGTTTTTTGAAAAGCCCCAAGCCAACTTCTTCAACAATAGCCAGTCACAATAAAAGGGTATGTTTGGACCATGGAGGCCTATTTCCAATAATCACAGACACCACAGCCCCTGGCGACTGAAGCAGTGAAGACCGCAAGGCCCTAGGCCACATGACATAGTGTCAAAATCTCCAGAATGGAATATGTGGATTGATCTGGGGTCAGCAGTAGTTCAGGATGGTCGCACCTGATTGTCTCTCCTGGAAATAAAGTCCATGGACTGAGGCCTGAGGTATATAGACATCCTGAGACTGGCAAGGACGTATTTGTAACAACAGTCAAGGATTTTGCCAAGTAGTTGGGTAGGAGAAATTGCTACCTGAGTACAGGTTACCAGTGTCTAAGAAAAGCTTGTCAAAACAAGGAAGGGCTTTTTTAAAACCTGTATTTAAGGCCTTCAATAAAGGACAGTAGATAAGTCACACGCTGACTTTAGAAATAGTAGGTTTTTAGGAAGATCTGAAGTATAAAAGGCCTCCAGCCTTAAATTTGTAGCACATGGGCAAGGCCTGTATGCGGTTGCCATAGTCAGTGGATCACAATGAGGACACAGCCAGGGATTGCAACTTTTAAGCAGAATCAAACTTTTTCCATGTGAAAAGTGTAGCAGAGAGACAAGTTTGAAGGTCATGCATGGGCTGCAGCAGCATGTGACCTACCAGGATAAGGCACACTGAGTGTGGCAGCCTTACCCAACACTTGAGATATTTCTCATCAGCAGGTTCCAGCTTCTGTAGGGTACCCTCTGTGTCTCTCACTGCTATTATTATTATTATTAATAAACAGGATTTATATATTGCCAACATATTACGCAGCGCTGTACATGAAATAGGGAGCTGCTATGAAGCTGCTAGGCCTCACCAAAGAACCACTTCCTTGGGATGGCAGATCCTGCACCATATCGACATCCAGTTTCTAATGCCAGTTCTAACATAGGCCTATCAGTCCTGGAAAAACACCCTTTAGATACACTGAAACCAGCCCACGCTCACAATTACCAGTGCAAGTACTAAATTTAGGTGCCCAGAACGGGTGTTTGATAGGAGCTCTTCACAAAGCCTTTTATCAACTGCATTACCAGTTTTCAGCTGGTAATGATTTTGCAGTCACTATAATCTATAATTTCACTGTACTGAGGCTGTCAAAGGTTTTTACTATTACTTTTACTGTGCCTACTTTTAATGCCTTATACTTTTTTCTTGCTACATAATTGTTATTGCCAGCAATTAAATCATGCATGCTAACCATGTAGAATCAGCTATTAACAACTATGGACAAATTTAACACAACTTAGCACCAGCCATATCGTATTAATACCACTAGGCTGCATAATCATGTTTGCTTGATTTATGAATGAGTTATTCATACTTTATACAGTTTAACATTTCTGTAATCATTCATAGCACTAAAAACTAAACACTGATTTTTAATGCCTGAAGGACCAAACCAAAAATAGTTCAAGCTTCTCTTAAAACAGCAAAACAAATAGTTTGAGGTGCTTTTAACATTTTTATGATCTCTTTCCCACTAGCCTATCCTTACAGCTTCCCTGAAACTACTTTAAAACAGTGGTTATCTATAAGGGAAAATGTAATTCCTCAAAGCAAATTTTCTTCTGAAAAATTTCATTATTGTAAAAATTTCACTATGCTGGCGTAAACACAAATAGGGGTTTAAAACTGTATTGCAATAATTTACTAATTTTATTGACTTCTGGGTTTTTCACATTTGAAAAACAATACCATTGATCGCCAAACAAAACCATTTTTGTGAAAAATTTTGATAAAATAAAACTGTTAATGTTGCCAATCACTATACAGCAGAACTATGAGGGGCTATCAAGGGGTCTGCATTTAGAGAATCACAGATACATGTGAAACCCCAGACATATATATATGTGACAATATAATGATGTAATCTCTGCAAGCCCTTCAGGGGATACATGCGAATAAGCTATTTATTGTTTAGGATGAGAACAAACTGGGCAGAAAAAAAGTTTGTGGTTGCACTTCTAGAGTTAATTTCCTATTTAGGTTTACAAACCCTAGTTCTATAATGGGCTATACCAAGGACAATGCATTAGTGGAATCATTAGAGGCAGACATGTGTAGTTAGTCAGTAAAAAGACATTTGGGATTTGGTTACCAAAATTAATCCCCATAAAAAGCTGTTTAGGTAGAAAATCATAAAATATTCACATTACTCAAACAGTTCAGTTTGAAAGTGCCGATGAAAGCTGAATTTATAATTATAGCATAGATATATCATTTAGAAAAAAATACAGTGATAGTAATACAGTATTTCTGGGACTATGCCACTCTGATATATTAGCAATTGGCTCAATACTACTCATTGCCCCTGATTCATCAATGAAATCCGCGCTCGCTGGAAGCGCGAAAGTACGCGCGGCCAGCGATCGCGGATTACCGCGGTCCGGACTCGAGTATGCGCGTACACCCGCCTCACTACC
>NC_092859.1:48231961-48326924 GCF_032062135.1 Pyxicephalus adspersus
AGCATTTTTTATATACATGAAAAAAGATATGCTTAATTTTCACAACCATCCACATTACATTTGAAGATGTAAAATTTTACATTTAAAATGTAAATGTTATTATATTCTTTCTTAGCCTGTATAACCCTTTATTTGTGTATTTCATTCTGGAAGGGGGAAGGGAGCTTTAAAGAGACCCTGTTTTTAGACCAAAACTCTTTCAAAAAGATTTTATGAGCATTTACCATATTTATTGCAGACCATTTACCAACATCAACAGATTATTAATTGTCACTCCAGTGACCTAGTAGCTTCAAGGTTAGGTTGGAATATAAAGAGGGAATGGCTATTATGTGAAAGAAGCAGGGGTCTGTTCTAAAGGACAGGCTGGTCAAGTTTAAAGGCACCTTCCAAGTAATTGAAAAAACAATGTATAGAAAAAGGAAAACAGGTCAGTTAAGCATTTAAAATATTAGATTTTTCTGTATTTTTACCTTTTTTTCAGTTGCTGACTCCAGGGACTGATGGTCTCTTGGTGACCCTTTAACGTCAACTTACCATAGCAATGCTGGGCTTTGTATTTCTTTTAAGTTGGCAAAATAACTTAGGTAAAACTGTGCCCAGATAATGCACACTGTACACAGATCATGCACACTAACATATTTCAGACATTCATCCCGAGAGGTCAAAATGAACCACAAATGCAATAGTATACCTATATTCCCTAATATATTCACAAAATATATCAAGGTGTGGGTGTTCCTATCTGGGAACCATGTGTCCACAATGCTGGTGGCACCAGTTGGTCCCTAGATAAACAACCACTCTGGAAATAAATACAATGGACACTGGTGCCTGGGCAACTTAATTCAAAAGAATACAAAAAAATCAAATCTAGTTCATTGATATGTTACTCTTGATGTTTGAAGATTTTAAAAGACATTCAAAGTTCACAACATACACAATGAAATTGTGATTTTTACCAGTGGTCAAAAAAGCCTTTGTGGACTAAAATTGTAAGTATTTGCTTACTTTTTTATGGTATGGAAATGGAACAGGGGTGTGCCCTTTGCCTACCTACTTTTTTCTCCTTTCTCATTTCGGAAAGTTAGGAGTCATATGGGAAGCCACCTAAATCTTTCAGAAGCTCACTTTTTGGCCTTTTTGGTAGTGACTTTGCAACCTTTCAATCCCTAATATAACCTCAGAGCAGTAGTTTTGAAAGGTGGAGGCATTGTTGGATCAGCTGTTGTTATTTAATCTTTTTAGTGCTTGGGAAGTAATTACAGCTGCATAGGTCAAAGAGGGCATTATTGGCTTGTTCAGAATATGTAAATACATGGATTTCTAAAGCTTGGCCACAGATCCTCTTTAGATAAATGTAGCATCCAAAATTACAGAAACTTCTTATGTGATCTGCATTGGACCAACCATTTTGAAAGACTACATAAAGCAGATTACTCAGACACACTGGCAAAGGCTATAATTCAGGTAATTAAGTAAAAGGCGTACCTTATTAATCTCCATTCTCATTTGCTCATTATTGGCACTGGCAGCCCTTTCTGCTGCTTTCTTTTGCCTTTGTGGTCCTCTACCAAAAAATATATAGTTGACAAGTGCATACTCCAATAATGCCATGAAGACAAATACAAAGCAACCCATAAGATACATATCAATGGCTTTAACATAGGGAATTTTAGGTAGTGTTTCTCGAAGGTGAGTGTTGATAGTTGTCATAGTGAGAACAGTTGTGATCCCTGAAAAAGAAACATACCACTTACTACAAAGTTATTTTAAAATTAAGTTTTTTTTTTATTTTCAGTTAATTGATCAAATAAACTGATTTTAATTTTAATACACAATGCTGCCATTTTGTCTAAGAACAATCAAGTTTAAGAGATGTGTTAATTGGCAATGTACACTGCTCACAGAAATATAGTGTATATTACAAAGTTTAATCATAATAAGTAATATGCAATATAAATGGTGGTCCAAGACACAATTCTGAAGCATGGCAAATGCCAAATGTTTTACAAAAGTTCGTTACCCAGCAGCAGTGATGTGGCAATAGGGTCACTCTTAAAACTTTGTGGAGAAATGAAGAATTGGCATTGACCCATGCCAAATTAGTTTTTGTTGGGTATCAGAATAAAATTGTGTCACCCCTATGACAAGAAACAAAACTAACTACCTCCTGTAAAAATTGAAACTTGGCCAGACTGTGTGGCGGTAGCATGTCATAAACACACCTGTCCTACAGTCCTTCGAAATACACAGCCTGTGGTGCAAGAGTTATGTTCTTTTAACTTCACTTCATGGAAGCAGTAACATTTTAATACCATTTCCAGAAAGCTAAAGAAACAAATTATATTTTCCTTGAAAATGGTATATCCTGATACAGTCAAGTTTTTTTACAGAATAGTCATATTAAGATTTGTAAAGTGTAAAAAAATATGGAATTACATAGGAAAACAGGCATTATTGGTGGGATTGCTGGCCATCATAACACTTTATCAAACCATTCAGAGCTACCCTCTCACAATCATCAAAAAAAAAAAAAAAAAGAAAAAAGAAAACTGTTGTGCATGCTGCTTTGGGGCTTTATCAGCAAAAAGTATCTGAAAAAGAGTCAGTCCCTTTGTCAGACTGTGAACTGTCTCAGTGGATTTAAACTTTGAACTACCGAAATCCACAAAACTATAAAATATATATATATATATATATATATATATATATATATATATATATATATATCTGCAATGCATACGGAGGAGAGGGAATGTTCCCTAATTACCCTGGCGGCAGAAGTGTTAACGCCGGCTGCAGTAAATAGGGAAGGGAGCCACCACACGGAGGCACAAGAGCCGCATGCAGCTCCAGTAGTTTGTTCCAGCTCCACCGCGGGTTGCCGGCCGGAATTAGGCCGGATTAGCCAGAGGACGTTAGGCTGGAACAAACTACCATCTAGGCTGTATGTGGCCTAAAGGCCGGAGTTTGCCGACCTCTGATCCAATGCATTGATCTTAAACTAATTCATTTACTTTTTACATTTACAAATGTTATTTACAACATTTCAGAGAAATACATAATGCTATTATATCTGTACCTGCTGCAAACAAAAATCACTTATACATACAATAAAGGATAGAACATATCACTGCTGTGTAACATTTCCATGCTGCTTCAATTGTCTCTTCAGCTGATGCTGATTATGAAGGAGACGATGAAGTGACAATAGAAGGCAAGGGGGGGGGGGGGGGGCATTTTCAAGTTTGGATTGAAACACTTACAACAGATTCATGCAACATTAGCATATTACCATGACCCATACCAGTTTCCCAAATCGGGCTTCCAGGAGCAAAAAATCCTATTACAATCTTAACTATCACAAGCAATAGGTGTGTTTTCTTTGGTATACAAGGTGGTGGTGGGTGGTTTGTGAACTCTCACAGGTAACTTAAACACATGTGAATAGTAATTGTTTATGTTGTTTATAAGCTGCAAAACTATAATTAAACTATAATAATTATATGGACTATTACAGTAAGCAGCTAGGGCCTTAAAATCATCTTGTTGGATCAGGCCCAGGGGCGTTAATTTCTGTGTGCCTGGTAAGCATCTGATGAATTTTTTGAAAAATAACTTCTGTGATAAAAATCAATTTGTGGACTGTAAGCCTGTCTTTTTTTTAATTTCCCATACAAATCCAAAAAGCAAAAATTGGCAAGAACAACACAAAAGAAGCAATTCAATTCAAGAACAACACAACACAACACAACCAAAGGATTATCAGTACACTGGTATAGGTCAAGGAACTACTTGTTGCCTATTCTTATAGCTTATCCAAACAAACATTTAAATGAGGTGGAAGGTGGGAAAAAACAAGCATAAAAACTGGATTTTTGTAGTTTCATATTCTTTCTATATAGACCTAAACAAACATTGGTATTTATTTCAAATCCATAATCTAATAATAAAAGATGTACACTGACAATGAATTCTATATTGACTATTGTGATATACTAACCTAAGGCAACCCGAGCAGCTGATGCATCATAGTTAATCCAGAAAGAAACCCATGAAAGAATAGTGATCAAAATAGAGGGCATGTATGTCTGCAAGATGAAATAGCCGATGTTTCTCTTCAGCTTAAAGCTTAGAGATAATCTTGGATAGGAACCTAAATGAAAAAAAAAAAATTCAGACATGATATGACGGAAACATAATAAAAAAACAAAAGTACCCCAGGCAGTGGCAAAGGTTGTTTCAAGTCAACAGTGATCTGTAAAAACACAGAACAACAAAGAAATAAATTCACATAAAATACATACAGTGATCTAAGAATATAAAAACTTCAGGTGTGAATATATAGGGAGTTTCATGTGCTTTCTATATTGTTTGCCTTTCAACACATCAAAAGGACTTCGGATTAGAAAGCATGGCCCATGTGATGCTGTCACCTGCAAACCTGCTAATCATGTTGCTGACAATTTAGTTTTTCATTGATTAGGATTGGAAAAAAATGCAAGGCAATTTTGACTACTAAAAAATTTTTTTTTACATAAAAAAAGCATCAATTATCTGGTTTTTGATGATTGGGGATATGATGATTCAAGTATGATGTTGAGTAGATATTTCTGTAAAAAAAAACACATCCTTTACACTTCTTATTCCTATTATGCTATTCCTAACCTAATTTACTGTTATTCACTGGTATCACACGTGAGGACTCTGGGAGGGAGTATCAATGACAGCCTCTCCATTTTAATTTCACCCATAGACTTTGCTGTACGTAAAAAGGGAGACAGGCAGTGTGTCATGTGATCACCACAAATACAAAAAAATAATAAAAAATGTATTACATTTTTTCTAAATACATTAGCCAATTCTTCTTGGTATTTGGTAACTTTGAATTCACATAGGTCTTTAGTGTTTAGCTCCTGTACATATTTAAGTCTTAAGTTCTAGACATTAATGTACATTTATTAAGTATTTTGTTTAACTTCTCATGTTAATCAAGAACCAGAAAATGGCTTCTGTGTATGAACAGCACTAAGTAGAATATATGCAAAAAATTAAAAAAGACATATTAGGATCAGTCAACATCCAGCGTATTTACTTACCAGTGGAAAATACAACATTTTTGGAGAGAAGTTTATAGTCTACGATGGAAAATTGTGGCAGTTCAATTCTATCAACTCCTGTAACAGCATGGTTGCCACCCCGCCAATAAAATTCAATGTCATCAGTTGTGTAACCATCTGAAAAGAATACAGACAACAGAGATAAATAACTCTTTAAGGTATGACCATGAGCTATAAGAATCATATTAATTGTAAAATAAACAGTATTATAGCAATAAAATCCAACCTGTATGTTCTAAAAAGGCAACTAATCACAGGTTGGTACAAAGGTGATTGTGGTGGGTTAAAAAACACTTTATGTCTATTGCCATATTGTATGTGAAAGTGCTGCACCAATTAATTATGTTACTTCTGATTTTCGGATCCATTCTTTCTGGATATTAGTGAATTTCTTATGGGTCCCACCCAGGGGTATATTAGAAGTAAGAAAGCTAATCTGGGTACATTTGCCCTCATACACAAGTGTAATTTATAGGCATCAACTCTCTTCATTTGGAGAACCTCAAAACTTTTTTGTCAGTAACTATAAAATAATAATGTTTAATTTAATAACAAATAAAATGTTTAATTTCAGTGCATCAACCATGGTGATTTCTTCATAAGAATCTGTGAGAAAATCATTGAATAAAATCAATTGGCTATATTATTTGCCCCATGTCTAAAATTACTAGGACACATGTTGCCCATTGAAGAATAGGATATACAGATGTGCACTGAATTTTGTGACTTTTAAATGTAAATAACTTGATGGTCATGTATTAGAGATAAATGGAAGGACAGCGAGTGAATGATGAGTGAACTCAATACAATCTTCTGGAAACAAACACTACTGCAGTTGGAACACATCCTCATTTAAGTCATATGAAGAGACTGGTCATTTATGGGTAGCCAAAAGCTGCATGTTGTATCTAGGAACTGCACAAAAAACCACCTCAACCACATGAACAAATGTTCCCAGCCGCTTCCATATGGTTGAATAGGGATGATTGAGAACACAGTTGGGCATGCAGTAAGCACATCTGAAATTTGCCTAATAAATCCAGACATTTTTTTTTTAATCTCCCACACACTCACATGAACACACACAATCCACGTTGGGACTGCTCTATATAAAAGACTGTCAATATTATTTACATAAATCATTAAAGAACATTTTCAAATAATATTACTCTAGATAAAAGTGCCTCTTTTTTGCCATGAATAAAAATCATTGATCCCAAGCACTCTTGTTTTGACCTAAAGCAATCACAGCATAGATTACATGGTCTCAGGCTATTAAAAACATTGTGCGTGTTTTATCATCATTAAAGATGACAGTTTTTCAAAAAGATAGTTTCCAAGAATATAAAACGCATACTATACAAAAAAAAAAAAGATAAATAAAGATGAAATACTTTACATTATAATGATTTATTTTACATTAATTTCTTAAAAATAAAATAGAAACAATATAATTCCACAAAGTTCCATACACAGTGTATATACAATAACAATGACATTTATTTATTCTGCTTTAATTTTCCACTGATTTTGGAATTCATTTTTACATTAAAAAAAATAACTGTTTTTTTTACATGTTTCTCTTAAAATAATCAATGTATTAGTTTATTTTTATTAAGGACATCTTTTTTATATTTTATATGTAGCAAATATTCACAAATTTATGGGTAACCCTACAATGTAGTTAATAAACAGTAAAGCTGGGTGGCTGGGTTTAGGTGCATATGCTGACAAACTATATACTGCATAGGGGAATAAAGAATGGAGTGTTGCATTATTTACACCCCCCCATACCCTAATTGTTTCACTGAATAATGAAATAGATTTTTAGCAGGCCGAATGGAACCTCTAAATGACAAGGCCCCCATTGGTCAAACAATCTACATAATTTTAAAACAGACATAAAATGGCAACAACTCTACAATAAAACTTTCCATCATTCTAACAAATTAAAAATATTATAAAAAAACATTTCCAGGAGAAAGGCAACAGATCCTTTACCTACACCACAACCCACAATTATTAAAACATTTTTAATTCCAGTATGTAAATAAAAGGAATCAACATCTAAATCAACAGTCGCCAATCGGTAGACCACGAAAAAATTTTGGTGGTCTGCGATTCTGGCCGTTGTGCTCAATGGGGGGCGCACCAGCCAGAGCTGCAGGCCATGTCCCCCATATAGATCACAGGCTCGGGGCTGTGGGCGGGTTGTGTCTCAGGTCTGAGCCTGCGATGGGAGAGTGGGTGAGTTCTGGCATCATGACGTCACTCTGGGGGAAGTGTCTTCCCCTTTGAGTGTCACGCGGTCTGGAGTCCGTGAAATTAGTAGTCCAAGACAACTTAAAGGTTGACCTAAATGACAATGTCCTACTGATGCCAAAAGAGTTGTTTGGAAAATTTCCAGGACACAGATTGTAAGTCCAAACTGCTCACATCCTGAGGTTTCAGCACCCCAGTTTTGTCCCTCTCCTCCTCCATAGAACCAGGCTTCATATAGGCAGCCCTCACTGGAACCACTGCCCCTATCACATGGCTATTTGAGTCAGATAAATCTAAAAAAAAAAATATATGTAGCATTTGTCATTCACTCCACCACTGGTAACCTACTGTAAATTAATGAATATGACAATGGAAGACACAGTACAACTGTTGTTGTGCTTGTCAATTTATCCACCTAGGACACAGGGTTTATAATTGCCGCACACATTTTTCTTCTTTAATTTAAATATATGTGTGTGGGCTCCAGAAATAAGGGAGATTTTTGATATGGCCAATTAATTTAATGTCATTTATCAGTTATTGTTCTTAGGCAGGACTTTTACTATTAAGTCAGCCAGTAACCTCCACCGATTCACTAGTTACTATACAAATAGCAAAAAATAAAATAGAAACGTAACATATTTTTGCAGTTTTTCTATTGCAATTAGACAAAAGTCTTGGCTTTTTCACTAATAATTTCTTAACAAGCAAGACTTCTCTAGAGTTGCCCACACTTTCCGGAGCTCCCTTCCTCACCTCATTAGACTTATCCTACCTTTGCTTCTACATCCTAATCTCTCTTTTTACTCACTTTTTAACTAATTATCTACCATTTCATAGGCCTGCAGAGTTGTCAAGTCAGCACTGAATCATACAAACCATGAATGATTACGTCCTTTTTTGCAGATCAGACAGAAACACATACATGGAAATCTTCAAGAAAAGAAATCATCAGCAATGTTGATGATTTGATCACTTCTAAGTGGAAAAGTATAAGAAGTCCATACAGATGACACATAAGGCAGCTACAGCTTGAGAGTGTTGGCGGAGAAAACCCTTGTTAGTTTTATTATCTTGTTCTACAAATAACTATGAAAAGCAAGGCTAGCTTAATGGGCACCCAGATGGATACTAGATTTTAGGCTTTACAACAATAATAAATGAGTGTTTGAAGTACTACAGATGGTTTTAGCTAAATATTTTGTATGGATGTGTAAAAGAAAGCGTTACGTTAACACCTGGACTTTATCAGCATGGCAATGGCATTCTCTGCACCATGGGCATTAGAAGCAAAACTCATTCATGTTATGGTGATGTTTACCCACACAAATATAGTCTAAAGTGACTATTTACATATTTAATTTAGGCCAATTAAGGCAAGAAAGGCACATATCAATATCTGTGTGCAATCACAGCAAATTATCACAGGCAATACAACACATTCACAGATGACATTACAAATATAAGATGCAGTCAATAAGGGGGTAATACATTGATGTCATAATTGCTGATAGCAGCGAACCAGCAAATACCATCATAATTGCTGATAGCAGCGAACCGGCAAATACCATGTACTGACTTAAATTCTTGCCACCCCGATTTTTCCTGACTGGGGGTCACTTCCTCTGACTGGCATCTTAACAGCGTCTTCATCACTGTCATGACCAAAACCCTACCATCAAGTCACCCTTCCAACCCAACCACTGCAGATGCTCCCCACCACCATACTTGCACACCAACCTTTTGTTAAATACTACTTCTGTCCTCCACCCCCACAGATCTCACTACTAAACCTTCATGCCCCAGCACACCTGACTCCAAACCTTTCCATGCTCTCCCACCTCCCCTGCACTTTTCCACTTCATCTGCCATTCTTTAAACACTCCCTACCACTATACTAATGCTTATTGCTCACCACTACTGCCACAATGTGCTGGTCACAATGGGTCCTGAGATGCCATGTTTACCTGGTGGCAATACTGCTGAAACTTATCACCGGTGTCAGTGTGGTGATTGTGCCAAAGTGAAAGGTAATGATTCTATCACAGTACAGGAGCTTAAAAATTTAAAGTGGAGATTTTTGGAACCTTATTGGTAAACTTATTAATAGCACCCACCATCTGCATAGAAGCTAGGTGAGCCTAAAGATGGATGCTTATTGGATATTAGCCACCCAGGCTTGCGTCTTAATGACAACTAGAGAATGGCTGGATACATATGGGTAAGTACTGACACCAGAATGAAAGCAGAAGTACAACATTGTGACCTCATCAGTTCTTGAGATTTTACTTAAAAAAAAAACAAAACTTAAAGAGTATAAATTTAATGTGCTTTTTAAAGATGTTTGCATACCAGAATCCTATTTTTATTTACACTTTTTAGAGGCACGTGACCCAATTTGCTATGGATCCAAAGACAACAATCTTTTTGCTGTTAATGTATTGATACAGTATACTAAGTCATGTGCCTGTGGAACACTTACAGGTGTGTATTACCATTTACAAAGATTAAAGTATTCTCACTGACAGTCTTTTTATCTGCTTTTCCCTTGAGAAAGTCAGAACATCCGCGTTCAGACAAAACCCAGGATCAGCAACTACTGGACTGAAATGCTAATTCAGAGATGACAGAATTCTAAAAGTTTTTGGCACTTCCTTACTGTTTTTACAATTTATCTCATTTGTTAAAAATCCACAAGACTGGAGAACATAGATTATCATGGGAGAACATGGTTGATCCAGCAAACCTAGAAAGGATCTTGTCCAGGATTAAAAACATTTGTCAACTAATAGCAGGTTTGATGGATCTCCCAGGTTCTCCCATGATAGTCTATCTTCTCCTGTCTTGGATTGTTTTAATAAATTAGGCCCAATGTCTGACACAGGTAATGCACCTACTACAATGTCTCACTGTGTGTTGTGCAGCATTGCCTTTCTACAATGTTGCAGTTTATTAACTGGAGTAGAATGCTTCCTAATGCTGCTACTTTTTTTTGTCTAGCTCAGATTTTCTTTTCATCCTTTCAAACTCTTCTACTTTTACCAGACAAAAAATATGATACAGGTTCTTGCCTGACCCACTCTTCTTAAAAAATAAACGATATAATTTTTTTTGTGTTGCTGTTAGATTTCCCAACACTTCCTTTTAATTAAAAAATAGTTTGTTTTACAGGAAGTGAGGGAAAATTTTCAAAACAAAAGCCTAGATGGCAGTAAAACTCAACATAACATTTCCTTTCCCACACTTTACAAAACAAGAAAATAGATTTTGCCTTGGCATACACTTTAATTATATATATATATATAAATATAATATTATCCAATATAGTGTTTTTTAGGATATGCTAGAAAACATTTGCAGAAAGTAGGGTGTCAAACATCTTTGTGCAGATTATTAGGAGTTGCATCACTTGAGGTTAGGATAGGGGTTTCATAACATTACAGTAAAGGGTTCTTAGTTGATTACATTAATGGATAATTGAATGTAGAAAAAAACTTTCTATGTTTCATATTTTGGTGTCGAAAAACACAGGTAAGTTATACCAGAGCTCTGTGTACATTGCCTAATACCATACCACATTGTCAATGTACAATATTCAAAAATTCTCACTTTCCACAAATTTGATATGATTGGAAAGCCCAATTCTCAAAAAAATGTCAATGGATTTAAGTAAACATTTCACAGTACTGTTACCAATATGTTACTGATTTAACAAAAGCTTCAAGCCGTTTTTTCAGCAACTACTTTCTTAGGACATATTTCTTCAATGTGAAAGATGAAAAGAACAAAAGAATGGCTATTTAGGTGAGTGGTTTTCTGAGGACTTTATGTAAAAGCAGTGTTTCAATTTATAAAAAGACAGAGCATTCAGCCAAAAATTGGGTCAGGTTAGTTCTGCATAAATTGCAATGCAATGTACTATTTGTCAAGACTTTAACAGCACTCACTGGAATGCATGCGTTTAATTTTCAGGTTTCAGCTGTGTTAATAAGAAAAGGCTTATAGACTAAAAATATTCCACCACAATGTAGCACTTGCTGATGTGTTTGATTTCAGCTTTGTCTTGAAAACGTTATGATGTGCATCATTGAATTTACAACTCATGCTGCGTTTTATAACAACAAAATTTAAATAGGATGTACTTTTGCATCTGGCTTGCTCTGACACTTCAAATATGTGAATCTGTAAAGTTTTATAGCTTGCTGTTTAACAAGGAGTAAATCATATTATGTGTCTAGGCATGTCTGAGATCTGGCAATATTTCACTTTCTCAGTCTTTACTATAAAGGAAAAGGGAGTTGGGGGGTTGTTAGACTCTGTGCTGGTTTGCAGTGGTCATTGTTGCCCATTTGTTTAAATGATTTATGTAAGAAACTATTGAATATTAAAAAAAATTAAACATATTTACTAATAATGGAAATAAAACAATTTGTGATTTGTAAAAAAGGAAATTTTCCATAAATATATTCATATGCAATCAATGGCTCACCAGTTGCTACCATGTGCCAGTGGAATGACTTATCTCTATCCTTCTGAGGCTTCAATAAATAAAGACAGCTACAGTTATGTTGTCACATTTGGCTCTAGGAATATGTTGTCACATAATAAATGATTCTGTTTGAAACAAAGTCTGTATACGGATATAAAACATTAGCTTGAAATGTTCTTGGGTTTGGTGCAGCAAAACTTTGCTAAACAAAACCTAAATTTATCATGGAATCCCAGTGATATCTAATAAAAAGCAAACCCTTGTATGTTATACACTGTTTACAGGCATTACTTGCCAAGCTAAATGACTAATCGGGCTGTAGAAATGGGGTAGGGGTCACATACTTGCTACCCTCTATTTCCAGGATACCCAGACTGCTTGCCAGTCAGTTTTTAAAGGGAAGCCTTGGAGCACAAAAATAACTAAATAATTATTTAAATAAAGAAAGGACAGGACAGGACCTAGAAGTAACTGCTGATCCCCAATCAACCACTAAATAAATAATAATAAAATAAAACAAAAACACTCCAAAAATGCAGGTACTAAAAATGCAAAAGGGATAATTCTCTAAGAGCAAACAATAACACTAAAAGTACAGTTTCCCTAGGAAGTTTGTCAGTTTTTTTATTCTTTTCTTCCTTTTTTCCTTTTTTATTCTTTTACACCTCACAAAACAAACAATTCCTTTTACAGTGAGGAGGCTGGAACATAAAAAGACCCAATAAATCGGTAATAATTTTGGTGTTCATAGAATCTCAACCATGCAGGATCTACCTCAAACCCTAAGCATTCCTAAACCCTAACCTGAATTTTTTTTGTTAATGAAAACTTTTACCAAAGAATATTTTGCTTTACATATTTTACAGGTTCTGAAACAAGCTATATATTTTCTGACCCTATTATATTTGGATATACCACCAAGGAGTTCCACAAAGATTACTTCAATACTGTAGGTTGCTCTTATGGCATAGAAAAAAAAAATAGTGGCATTTAGAAAAATATAGCTCAGGACAGAATGCTAAACAAGCGTCACATGTAAACATAAAATGAACTAGCCCATCCACTGTTTAAACAGAGCCACATCCCATAACATACAATAAAACACCAGAAAAAACAAAGGTGGGACTTTTAAGGCATAAAGTAGAAAAATAACAACATATAGGATAAATATAGAAACATTGTTTATTTGTACAAAATATATTAAAACTACATTTATGTTCTTATTGAACAAGTTGACAAACGATGATTGTACATGTATAGTAATGTCCATGATTATATACATTTTTTTTTCGACTCGTTTTGTGGAGACAAACCCCACTTCATCAGGAACGTGATTCATGGAACCTTAAGCATAACATGATATGATAATAATTCTTGATTATTAACAATACTCAGAATCAAATCTATCAAACATTAACTATTTTGATTACTTTTTAGTCATTAAAATATGTACTGGATATGTCGGTCTCACAATGGACAATATAGATGGTTTTAGGGTACAGTGGGTCAGTTGGTGGAAGAAGTCCCTCCAAGACTAGATTAAATTATATAATTATAATAAAATAACCTAAACATCACTTGGATGAACAGTGACATTTAGAAAAATATCTCAAGACAGCATGCTAAACAGGCGTCATATGTAAAATTAAAAGGAACGCAACAATTTTCAGTTGAAAATTGAAATGTAAATGCACTTCAATGTAACATTGCTGTAGGAAATCAGGCCTCTCAGCTGGCACAAGTGAACTATATTTGATAATCTAAATTTCTAGGAATATTATCTACTGTATTATTGCAGTAAGATGTCAATTGGAAAGCCAGGGGCCATGCCATAATCTTCCCCCCTCTATTCTCAGCCCAATCTACTAATTTCCCACCAACGCCATATTTTTTCCCAAACCCATTTTTTTCAGTTGTTCCTTGTCCACTGCTTGTAATTACAGTAGGAAGCAAATGTATTGCTTCACAAAAAATGCAACTTGCGTTTGCATACAAATGTGCATGCTTGTATTTAAGAAATGTATGTGGATCCTCTTGTGCTTTCCTCATTCACGATCGTCTACAAAGATGAAAAAGTTGTAATTTATAAAAGTGCTACCCTGTTGTAGCAGAACACACAACAAAGAAAAAATCACTTTGTTCAAAAAGGATAAATAATCAATAGAAGAGCATAATTGTTTTAAAACTAGAAACTATTTTTCCAGAGCAAACTCAGTGAGAGGTTGGAGGTAAGAGAGATTAATCATATTAGTCTGACCTGCACCGAGGTCCAATTAAATAGAGTGTATGCCTTGATATTTACATAAAGCAATAGGTAGCATTTTCTTTGCAGCATGTTACCTGCTGTCATCTGGTCTGTCCTATTAATTATATGCCTAAAGGGCAGTTTGTTCAGTAAAACAATTATGTTTTGCATGAATAATCATTTCAGGACCAGATGTGAGCTTAATTTTAAAGGCCAATGTCTATGCATAGAATCAAACTGTACTTACAGTTTGAAAAAAAATATGGTATGATGGCAAAAAAATACTTCTGTAACTTTGTCTAGACATAATAAACATCAATCTTTTAAAAGATACTCCAGGCAATAAATCAGCTGGCAAACTGCCTATTACAAACAAGAGCGCTTATTCGTGCACATTGGGTTTTGACCCAGACTGCAAAATTTTACCAAAAATCATTGTGCTCATAAGTTTACAAACCCGGGCACAATTTGTGAAAAATCAGCTATTGTTTGGACAATTTTGTGTGCTCTTTTTAAATCACAATGGTAACCGAAATCACCCAAAACAGATAGAGTTTACATACCCTTGAATGTTAGGACTCATAATATTCAACCAAGTTGACACATATAGGTTTCAATTCAGGGTACCAAGCCATTGTCAAGATTTTAGACTGCCAGGAAAATTTGTTGAGAGACAAATTAAAACCCACTAGCCACTTCAGATGAAACACAGGTTTCTCTGCAAACAAGTAGAGTTGCTGTTTCAAGATGAACAATAGGTAAGCTCTTGAACAAAAACGGTCTGCATGGTCAAGTTGCAAGAAAAAAGCCTTTACTGTGCCAATGCCACAGCCCACTTACAATATGCCAAACAGCCTCTTGGCAAGTCTCAAAACAAGAACTCTAGATTCTCTAGAACAAAGTCCTTTAGAGTGATCATATCACTGATCAGACCGGCCTAAATAAATATTGCCACTTCCCTAATAATTATCACAAACACAAAAGAAGGGTGGTAAAAAAAGATCTTAGAGTATTCACCTAAATGGTGAACCCAGAAAGTAGGGAGTAGTGGCACAAAACTAGCAGTTATTTAAAACATCAAAATATTTTATTTGTGTTTTTTAAAAACAGCACAAAGCTTGAAAACAGAATAAACATTTCACTTCTTGTTCAAATGACCACAAAGTGAATATTTAAAATAGGTGAGTCTGCACAGGTTAGTGATATTGTTTTAATCCCGACACATTTCACAGTAAAAACCTGCCTCTTCAGTGGGGAGTATCATGAGAACAAAATAGAAGACTCTTATAAGTGTTATTCTTTGTCTAACTGTGGTTCCCACTGAGTGATGAAATTCGGGATCTTAAAGAACAGATGATACTATTTCTGGTCAGAAAGCTAATAGAATGTGTAAAAGGAAAAAATGTTTCTTGCTGTTGAAGGTAGGCCCAAGAGTGTAACAGTTGAATGCCACATAACTAGAAATAGTATCATCTGTTTTGTGAGGTCCCAATTTTCATCACTCAATGGGAACCCTTGGACCAGCAATAACACCCACCTTTACAACATGGGTTCTTTTGTTCTTTAACATATGGCCAAAACTTTGAATGTTTTTATTCAGTTATTGGGTGATGGTGTTCACACTGTAAATGCCTAAATAGGAAAAATAAAAATCTAATATACAATAAATTCTAAAAAAACAAAAAACACTGTAACCAATTACTTCTTTTCATTTGAAGAACAATCCATATTCAGGTTTTAGCATATGGTAGTCTGAAAGCTTAATTTTCATTATAAATATAATTTTCATATTGTAAAATACATACTAAGGCTCCCCAAGAACTATGATTTTGTTGTGTGAGTCATGAGTACATTGCAGTATTTTATTACTTCCTGTAACTGACAAAGGTAGACAAATGTGTGTTTCTCTAAATCCCTCACAGCACCACTATGTAATGTCTCAATCTTAAAATGGATTGTGGTATTCTGGAAATTGACACATGTGCGGGAGTGACTTGGGCTTCAATTTGATGGAAGAATTAAGTTAAAAGATCAAACTCTTTGACACTTCACATTATCAAGAATTACAGGATGTTCTATTACATTGAAAACTCTAGAAGATTGATGTTGCTGCCTGCTCCATAATTGTTTTTTTTTTCTGCAATGAACAAATCTGAACAGAAGAACCACATTTACCAATACAGTAGAGTATTTTTATATTGGGTGTCATTCTCATAAACCAAATATTATGACTTTATAAAGCTGTACTACAGAGACCTATTCTAAATCCAAGGCTGCAGTATGCTGCAGTGAATTTCCAATACTGCTATTCTTAGACATTGATAACATTTCACTAATAATATAATTAGTGAATAATATGTCTTGCTGCTTCTAAATGTGTATCTATAGCCTAAGCTAACCACACACAGACTGATATAGGATACAGTCTGACCATGTACTGTTTCTGCTGGCAGAATTAGCATCTGGCAAGATACTTCTAGATAGTATTAATTGCATGTATAGAATGCTAACCTTTACTTGCTTTAAAACAATATTATATGCTTGGCTGGTTATGAATGCTGTTAAACTGCACATTCATAGTAATGTATATTCGGTCAATGTAAGACAGAAAAGAAAAAGAAACTACAGTTTTGTTATTAAAAAAAAAATCAATAAATCTATTTTATCTACAGCTGGTACGGACTACAATATATGATACATTTCTATGTCAACCTACTATATACAGTTCCTGCAAGGCAGTAGATGTGAGCCATTCAGGCTATACTGTTTTGCAAAGTGCAAGCTATCCTACATTCGCACATAAAATGGATAACCAAGGGATAATGCATATATTTATCCATTTGTGTAAATATCTCTTCTAATACTGTAATATACTGTACTGTAAAAAAACAGAACAACCAGACACACTATAGTGAGGTGGACTAAATGAACCAAAACTGCACTTCCACCACACAGTTGATGGAAGAAGAAACACAATGCAGATTTGTTTTCAAACAGAAAGCTGATACTTCCTTCTCAGGACCCATTTTTAAAAGGGTTTTATTTATAGCGGGTATTAGGTCTATCACAGAGCCTATATAAGGATATTCCTTTTACGTAGTAGTAAAAGAGATTATGTATTTTAGGATAGCAGGTGGGCCCATGCAGATATTCCTTTTATGACCCTTTTTATGGCCCTTTGTGGCCAACTGAACATCTGATATCAATCTATGTCAGCTGGTGTATAGTACTATTGCAAAATTGTAACAGCCGATCCCACAAGATTCTCCATTACTGACTGGGTTGCAACCACGTTAGTATAGCTAACAGAAAAAAAACACCATGGCTTCACTGCTGGACAGTTCTTTAAGGCTCAGTTTTGTGGGACTTGTATGGCCCTAAAGCTGCATACACCTGTAATGTTTGTTAATGCAACCTTGTTGTTTTATTATATGTTATTAAGGATCTTTACTGCACTTTCACTTCCACCCTTTTTTGTTTTTGCTGTACTAGTTTGATGAAACCCTCCTACCAATAGGAAATGCAGGATCTACCACTGTTATCTTTGCTCATTCGGTGTCTGATGAATCTCTGACTTGCTCCTTTAGAACCCTCTAAACTTCATTAATATTATTATTATTAATAATAATAATAATAATAAACAAGATTTTTACAGCGCCAACATATTACGCCGCGCTGTACATTAAATACGAGCTGCAAATGACAGACAGATACAGACAGTGACACAGAAGGAGGAGAGGACCCTGCCCCGAGGAACTTACAATCTAGGAGGTGGGGGAAGTCTCACACAATAGGAGGGGAGATATGTAGTGATGGGAAGTGGAGAGAGTTTTAAGACAGAGGAAGACGGGTAGGCAAGTTTGAAGAAATCGGTTTTAAGTGCTCTTTCAAATGAGCAGAAAGTAGGAGCAAGCCGAATAGGATCAGGGAGGATGGATGAGTCTGGCTGCAGCAATCATAATAGATTGTAGAGGAGAGAGTCGGGTTAGTGGAATACTAGAGAGGAGGATGTTGCAGTAGTCCAGACGAGAGATGATAGTAGCGTGTACAAGGAGTTTGGTGATCTCTGGGGACAAGTAGGGGCGGATTTTGGAAATATTGCGTAGGTGAAAGTGACAGGACGTGGAAATGTTCTGAATATGGGGGGTAAATGAGAGGGCAGAAATGAGGGTGACGCCAAGACAATGTGCCTGAGGGGAGGGACGAATAACAGTGTTGTTAACAGTTAGGAATATGTCAGGGGGAGATTTAGAGTTTGAGGGGGGGGGGGAAGATGAGTTCTGTTTTATCCAGGTTGAGGTTCAGAAATCTCTCAGACATCCACGATGATATGGCCCATAGGCAGCATGAAACCTTGTCCAGGACTAAGGGACACAGGACAGGGGTGGACAAATAGATTTGAGTGTCATCAGCATATAGATGGTACTATAAACCAAAGGAGGATCTGAGACTACCAAGTGAGGAGGTGTACAGAGAAAAGAGAACCGGTCCAAAGACTGACCCTTGGGGAACACCAACAGGTAGGAGAGTGGAAGAGGAGGAATAACCATTGAAACGTCATGAATTTGATTAGATTTGCACAATTACTAGTGCTGTGTTTTTCATTATGTGAGAACGTATTGGTGTTAATAAACTTTACAGTACTATACAGTTGGCCACAAAAGCAAAAAGGATCAGATTCTTCAACCACTAACATAAAGTGATCAATGCACTCCTTATTTTTTTGGATCTGTAATGGAAGTAGGATTTGTATATACCTTCTGTTTTGAGAGGCTTTTCTATTTTTTTCTTGTATACAAATTAATTTACATATACAGAACTCAAGGTATTGGTACTATAGGACAGTACATAACTCATACCTTGGTTTGGGTTGTGCTCAGGAGGATGGTCTGGACTGCCCAGGCTTTCTAGACACGTGTTGGCTGATGAAGGAGTTGTGTTGAAGACTTCTGCACCTGCCACAGAGCCTGGACCTTGTTTGCTCAGCAATGTGTTTAATTTGCCTAGAGGCCTGGAAGGCTGCTGCAGTAAGCCCTAAACCTTAGATCATATACCCTTGGATAACAAGAGACTGTCCTGTTGTGTCTGCCTGTTCTTAAATCTGGAATATGGTCAGTTTGTTGGCTGAAGGAAAACCACTTGCCAATGTGTATTTGAAAACATGAAGAGAAACATACAGGCAGGAGTAATATATATATATATATATATATATATATATATATATATATATATATATAAAATATCTTTCAATGTAGGCACATGGACCAATAAATGTTCATAGTGTGAATGAGGTGTGGTTAAGGGGTCAGTCATGTTTGGTTTAATTAACCAGATTCTTAACAGGTGAGATATTTTTACTGTTCAATGTTGGGGATACTGAATTAATTTTTAAGGTCTAAAAAAACCTGTGAAAGATAATGATTTTTCATTCTAAAAGCTCACAAGTAGTTAAGGGCTTCTAGGTTATCTATTCTTGGAGAGAAATGTAGATTATTGTAAAGAAGCATACATTGTAGATGAAAGTAAAGTCAATAGCAGAAAGCTTATAGTGGGAGATCTAATGATTGGTGGATCTGATTTAATATTGCAATTTGGGTGGAGTATTATTAGGATTTTATGTCTGGGACACCCATGCCATCAGATGATTTAGGGGTAATCAGGGTATGTTTGGAGTTTTGAACAACCATAATTTTCATATAAAGTTGAGATCTGTCTTTGTTTATTGCACCAAATGTATGTAGGATTAGAGATGGGAATAAGATGAAAATAATAAATAGGTTTAGGAGAGAAAGTCATTTTGATGGGATAGCCATATTATGTTGTACAGTTTCTATGATTCAAGTAGCAATGTAATGGAAGGTATAATTAAAAGGAAATTTGTCTCTAAAGCTTTACATGCTAGGTGTAGATGTAAATGTGACATGAACTGCACTATTTAAACTATGCACTAAGAAACTATGCAACATTATAAAATTCCTTTTTAATCTTTTTGACCATTCCAAATATGGTTGGAGAAAGTGAAGTTTAGGTTATTTATATAACATCACAACTACAGCATATAATGTGTTAGAGATAAGGAGAATGCCATTTTGCCAGCTTTTTTGATCTATGTTCAACATCAGATGACGCCTCTAGAGACTCACAAAATCCATCAGCAAAATTTTCTGAGGACAACACCTATAGCATTACACTTCATAGGTTTATAAATGGCTCAAAGGCTATCTTTCACAGAGCATCAAAGCCACAAACATTTTGAATAGAAGATCAGAAAAACTAGAAAGAACAGAAAAAAATTTAAATGGCAAATCATTTTATAAATGTACAACAATCAAATTGTAATTTTATTAAATACCTGGGGAAATAAAAATTGCTTATCAATGAGCTCCCTACAACCAAAATTGTCCGAATATAAATGAATAGCAATCTATGCATTTCTTTGTAGTGTATCTCTTAATGAACAAGAGAATCAGAGAACAAAAAATATATTGCAGCTTACCAGTTCTTTGGATGTGGTGGTTGCATTAGTTTAACATTTTCTAGCCAATACACCTCAGCTCACACAGCCCTATGGCATTCAGCCTCCAACTAGGCTAGATTTGAGTGTGCTCTTTCTTACGGGTGAAGGCTAATTATATTAAGTGACCCCTCAACACCGATTTATAAGCATCCCACAACACCACCGGAGAAGACACGGACCCTTAATTAAAGATGAAAAACTCCCTGGAGGTGTACATTAGCTTCTGAACCACATCAGTGTGCATCAATAAAGAATCATTAATTGACTATCTTCTAATACCTGAGTGGGCAGCATACTACCTGCACATGATCACCACTGGGTCATGGTACCACAGGGATATTGGCCTTGAGGAGCTCCAGGAGCAAAGAGTGAGGTGCCCAGTTGTGGTCAATCTGGGAATAGGTGTCATAAGGGGCAGAATAAAACGTGCAGTCCCATGCAAGTGGGTGCAGCTCTCTCCAGAGGTCCGCAAGGCCCACATCCCTAAACTAATCCAGAATTCTTTCTCGGTCAGGAAGAGGTGACCCAAAAGATCTGGCACATCTATTAATTTAGGATTTGGAACAAAACCGGAGTCACCGCATCAAAATAATTGTGCCCTTTAAATGTTGCCAAGTCTTTTCAAACAACCCTTGAAAAAAGGATGCTTGAGGGGAGTTGGGTACATAATAGTGCCGATGAGTGATAAACCTGTGGGTATTCAAAAAACAGATAGAAAAGGGAAAGAAAAGAAAGAAGCAATAAAAAAACAAGTAAGAACCCCCACAGATGGGTAGGACTTGGAAAAAGCTTAGACTTTTATCCTGTGCAGTACCAAGGGAGAATGCAGCGCCACCCTCACACTGGCAGTGAGGAGGCGTCATTCTCATGGAGGAACATGTGTCAACAACGGGTTGCACTGATACTAGGCTATAGTAAGCTGCGTAATAAGGGCTACAGTTAGAGCCCAATAAAACACAACCTGCTAGAGAACTAGATAGTCTTTCCCAGTCCATTGGCCATGAAAATGAATTTTAGAACACCAAAAAGTCAATTGTGGGGAAATAATTAAATGATACTGGGAGACAAAAAAACGTTGAAAACAAGGATTTAATAGGGCCCAGTGGACGAAGTGTCAGGGGTAATAAATCTGGAGACTTTGCTTGGAAAACTTGAGATCCTATTCTGGCTAGTATTTGAGAGCACTGGGAAGCTGTAGGTAAGGTCAGTGGAGCCGAGATGGTGGTCCCCGCCGAGGCTCCATGGGGAGATCTTTGAGATGAAATCCCTAATGATTGGGATGGCAATGGAAGGTCTAGGGCCAAAAAACACTTGTGAGCATCCTCCGGAGTATGGAGCCAATACATCTGACCTCGCAATTGAAACAGTAGCTTGAACGGGTAACCCAATCTATGTTTTATTCCATTATCATTTAATATGGAGAGATGAGGCCAAAATGCTTGTCTCTTTGTCAGTGTGGTGGATGCTAGATCAGTATAAATACTGTACTCCGAGCCTTGGAATAGTAGATAAAAAGATATGCAAGCTTTTTGTAATATCAGTTCCTTGGTGCGGAAGAAATATAACTTAACTACTAAATCCTAAGGATCCTGTCCATTTCCAGCCTTTCAAAGGAGACATTAGGGGCTAACTCCTGGCACAAGGTAGTCACATACCCTTGCAGATCAATAATGGTTTAGGGAATACCCTGGATCCGGAGATTGCATCTGCAGGCCCTGTTTATTAATCTTCTAGTTGGTCTTTGAGGGTTGCTATTATTCTTCTATGCTTTCTCAAAATCATGACCTAGGCTCTCTAAGAATGTTGTTTTAAAATGGTTGTTTTAAAATTTTAATCAATCATCCGTGATTCTAGGGAAGTAGTGTGATGGCCAATTTCTCTCAAATCACGTCTCAACTCAGTAGCTATAGAGGCAGAGGCTGTGAGGAGTTCCTCACGAATCACAGTACCATACGTGCGAGAAGTGTGGAATCATCCTTTGATGACAAGCCACTGGATTGTTTTTGGCCTGAGTCAAAGCTATCCTCTGATTCCAGCAGCGGAGGAGATGGTGATACATGCTGGGGGACAGAAGCCAGCCCCATCTTAAATAAGGAGGCCGTGCCCCGAGAGAAGCCCATAACAGTGGAATGACACTTAGTTTTCGACGGGGGACTCATCTAAATCTTCCTAAAGGAGATCACGTTACTGAGGGCACTGGTGGGTAGCAGTTTACCCATGTAATTAAGCTGTAAGTAATGCGGGCAACCCAAAGATGAGCGGAGCAAGGAGGAGCGGAGCACCCCCTGGAACAACCATCTTTTTATATGTGAATGGGTAATCCTATTAACCACTGCAACAGAGATGAACGTCGGACACCGTTAAAGTCCATGTTGGGAAATATGGATCCCTTCATAGATAAAGTTGAAGTGAGCACCCCAGGTATGGTATTATGTTATTAAGTATGTTATTTTCTGGATCATCAGGAAAAAAGAGGAAAAAAATGCAGTCAGCACATCTAAGCACTGGTAGAATACATTTTTGTTTTGGATGTAGATGCGCTTTAAGACAGAGGTTGGAAAGCAAAGATTGGCTATAATTATAGTATTGAATGTTTTCCTGAACCTTAGATATCTCGGGAATTTTTAAAAGATAAAATTCTATTCAATTTTGACTTTTTGGTTACCATTCAGTCTAACACTGAACATGAAGCTGCTAAAGCCAAAGCTGAAATATCTATTCTGTTTATTTTTTCTGTTTATTTACTTTAGCATGTTCACTGTGAGCATGTGTGCACTACAGATGAGCTAAATTAGTTTAGACTAATGACTGCCTCCAATTGTGTAAATGGTGCTGCAAAATAAAATAGAAGAGATCGATAAGAAGACAAATCAGGTACTTACAGAGCTAACTGTATTAATTGTTGCTTGGTTTTATTTTATCTTTAATGTCCCAGCAAATGTTAATCTTCCTGTAAACCAATCTGTATAAAATTTTTCTGTATGTAGATTTTCATTTACCTCATCCCCGCCTGAAAAAAGGAATGCAGGGCCTGGATCGGGCCATTTGTAATTGTGTTGCTGCAGAATTGCAGCTCTGATAGGGTTCCAAGTCTGGAGTGTCCTGGAAGGAATGGTTGGGCCAGGCACTCCCCCTTTTCCAAACCAGAAAATGAGGGGTGTTGCAGCCTGAGGCCAGGTGGCTCTGGTGAAGAGGCTATGTAGCCGGTGTGCTGGGAGAGCCAAGAAGGTCTCCCAAAGTTGAGGTCTGTGAGACCTGTAGAGAGAGCCAGAAGTCTAAAACTGGTGTTTTTTAAAATCATGCTGTGATGGCTGTGATTCCCTTCTAGGGTAAACCCTGGATGTGGCTTTTTTTGTGCTGTTTTTCTGAATAAAAATGGGCAGAGAACCCTGAACTTGAACTGGAGCCTGAAATACCCCTTTACAGTGAGTGCATATGAAGCAAATTCCTAGCAAAATCTCTAAAATACAGTCCAAATACTAAGATCCTTTGTAAATTTGAATATGTTAATGTAATCTTAATACCATTATATTTATATATATATATTGCAGATCCTGGTGTTATGTTCATCATTCAGGCATTTAATATAGGGTGACAACACTCTGATCTATTCTATTCAACACTCTGATCTATTCAATTATGAGCCAGAACTAACTAATTAGTCAGTCACCCCCTAACATAGTCTTACAATGGAGACTACAAGTGGTCATTTTATCATACTTTAAGCAGGGATCTGCTGTTTACTGTTTGATGCAGTCAGAAAACCCACCATGAGAAATGCCATTTGGCCATCACTAGATTGCATGCAGGTAGACTGAAAGTAAGAAGAGTGAAAGTGAGGCTGCTGGGGGCAAAAAGTAGTAAGATAAACTTTAATTAAAAATGCAATTTTTTATGATACAGTGCTTTAGAAAATGAAATGTCATGTTAGGATTTCAATGTGTTTGCAATTATCAAAAATTATACAACACAGCTCTGGATGGAAGTTAAGGACCTTTGAGTAAGAGGATACTATGATGTTGCATGCAAAGATAAGAAGCAACAAAATTGTACTGTAACTGGGATTATATAGAGCATTTCAAGAGATCCCTTTCCAAACACACATACATTGTGAAGAACAATGTGATTATAACACATACATAGAGACCTTCCAAAATCTAAAAATATCTCCTAATAACAACACCTTTATAACTGTTATTTGAAAAATTAAATTTTTATTTTACTCATTATATACTACTTATGCAAGAAGAATCCGACAAATTAAGTTTGTCCTAATTTCATAAAATCTAATTAAAATGATCTCAGTTGCTTTGAACATTCTACACTACAAATTATCTAAGTAGTTGGGTACACTATTTTATTTCTTAACCAACAATAAACATCAATGATAAATAAAATTAATCTTCAAATCACACTTGCTTTGCTTATCAGAAAGGTTGTAGCAAACAGAGAAATTACAGTTTTCAGCCCACTCTAAAATGATAAGTGTTACAGGAAAACATTTGATTATCATTGACATTTTAGGGTTGTTTATTGCACTGAACTGATTAAAATCACTGGTATTTTCCTGAAAAGCCTTATTTATAAAGCTTTTAACATTAGAATCTCTTTTAAGACATTGAAAGGATCATGGCAAAAAAAGTATCAAAGTCGCTATTAAAATATTCTAGATAAAAATAATGAAAAAATAATAATAATTAGAAGCAAGTCAGTTCCTCGTTACAATATTCCAATTCATACTGGGGTGACATATTCTGGTTCTGGAAATACTATACTGGATTCCCCATTTGTTGTGCTACAAACAGCTCCAATCTGTCTGCCTGTCAAGCTATGGACAAGCTTCTGTTCAAATTGAATGGCAGTCAAGGCACACGTGCCAATAGTGATCAAAGGATTTCAGGCAGAAGCTGTGCAATGTCAGGAAGAGTGTATATGAACCCTAAAATCTATTTTTCAATATTTTTCGCATTATGCTTTGCTGTATAAAGTTTTCTTCAACTGGTACTTTTTTTTGCAAATCAATTGTAAAGTTTCCTAGCTCTGACAATAGATTATGCCTTCAACAGCATTTTCTATTGCAGGCTGACAACACCAAAGATATGTATACTCATAAAGAGAGAGAAATGTAAGAAAGCAGGTCCATGATAATAAATGTACTAAACAGATTAAGGTTTAGCATATGTTATGTACTTGTTCATGTCTCCGCTGAATCATTTGATGTTTGCTGGAAACAGAGGCCTGAAGATGGGCGAGTAGAAGTAGGTTAGGCGAAAGGCCGTCATGACTAAAGGTGAAAGAGAAGCAAGGGTTAGGAATACAGGGGGAGGGGGGGGTCAAGTGCGGGTCAAGAGGTGAGGATTGGTGGAGTTGGGGGGGGTTTGAAGGATGTGGCCGCTTGAGGTCCTCGGGGCAGTAATGTTGGTTTTGTGTAATTATGAAGTGTGGAGACCCATCTTAGGTATGGCACCCTCCTAGATAGAAGATGGGGCAACAGAAAAGAGACTGGTGTTTGTGAGTAGAAAGAAGAAGTAGGAGCCCCCAATGGCTGTTGGTGGGGAATGCTCTGAGGACCTGCTAGGTAATAGTCAGACATGTTATATTAAAATGTGTTGTTATAGTTATAAAAGTTGTTAAAGTTATAAGTGATTTTATGTTAAGGCATTTTAAGATTTTGGTAATATTAATATCCCATACGATGGAGATGTGCCTTTATTTACTTTGGATTATGAGGGGGCTAAGCAGGTGAGTGAGAGTTTTAAGAGGTAGCGGATCTCTGAGCTACCTTAGTCATGTGACATTTTTCTTTGAGTAACTTATTTTCAGAATTACTCTTTGTATAATCTTTGTTTTGCAACATTTCTCTCTTTCAAGTAGCCAGTCTAAAACCAATGTATCCCCCATACCCCTATTGTGAATAGCAGCATGAACTAGGTATTCAGCATTTTGTGGGAATATTGGAAAAAATCCAGGTAAAGGTAGGTACTGTATATTTAATAACCTTCCCCACACAAGCAATGCCTTATAGGGAATCTACATTTACATATACCAACATACACCCTCCTATTCACTAGCCTATACCTGTGAACAGCAATGGGTATTGACATCAAAAAGCAATGCTGCTGACCATAATCCAATTTTTATAAATATCCTAATTTGTTTAAAAGTGCATTTTTTGGGAACATTTTTTTAACCTTCCAATTACTTTGAAAACCCGGTAACTTTACTATTGTTTCTTATTCACTGTATGCAAATAGCAAAGACCTTTGTTTGTTCCGGCCCACTTCTTCTTGCCCACCTTTTTACTGGCCTAACATTGCATCACTATGTAATAATACAGTTAACGCACTGAAGCCAATGGCCACAGACTTTGATTGCTGTTGGCATAACAAATCTTCAGAGAACCCAGGAAGCTTTAGGTGGTACTGGAGACATCATGTAGTCACCTAGAGGTGTCTGCTATTCAAAGTAAGTGACACTTCAAAAAGCTAATTTATCAATAATTAATTTAGAGTAAAATTATAAGGTACATTTAATTAATTAGTTATTTTGTTTTAGTGTTTATTTTCAATTTTCAAATGTTTTGAAATAGTTGCTTTCTATCTACTTCCATTTTGTAATTGAATAGGGTTTAATCAAAAAGGTGAGGAATTTCTTCAGTTTTGTATGCAATGGGCATCTTCTAGTAAAAAAATGAAACAATATAAAAGAGCACTAAAGCTTAAACTATAAAAATCAATTACATTTCTGTAATCACGTCAGTTTTTGTTGATTAGTTGTTAAGGGTTACTTTACTTTGCAGAGTCTTCCTGATAGATTTTAGTACAGTTTATCAGAGCATGTCAAACTGCACCTTAAAGCACAAGCCTGACTTGTGTGTAACAGAAGCTTTAAGTAGCATGAAGGCATATGATTAATTTATAGAAAAGAAAGTTTGTTCATTATCAGCTGTTTGCCAGGGATATTGCCAAGTTCTGCTACTGCAGCTGTCATTCTCTGCTTGCAGTGCTTCTGGAGGCCTAACAAGTCATCATTAACTTGAAGCAAAGACTTTCTCAATATGTAAATATCCCTTTAATCTGCAGTACACATTTCAGGCAAACAAAATCAGATCCACAATCTGCACGTTGTATTGGCATACATTAACAGCTACAAAAAGGAGAACACATCTTGTTTACTTTCAGTGAGATCTGCATATTTCCAGAAGCTTAAAAGTTGAAATGGCCAATTCAGTTCTATACTATACAAACACTTGGAAGCAAGAAATAAGTGTTGTAATTATATGCCTCACTAGGATGCTGGAGTACATACTGTGGTTTTATTTAGGATTACATGATAATGCTTCTGTTATTTTCCTACTGAAAATATGTATACTCTCAGTGGCTAAGAAACATTGTATTGCTTTTTTGAGAAGATACAATTTGATATGCAGTGATCCATACTGACTGATCAAAATGTGTTCAAGTGATTTGATTATAGCAAGCTAAATTCAGTTTGGTTTATGAGTTTTTGCATCTTGCACACCCATTACTTAATGCCTTGCCAAAACTAACTAAAACTAAACTAAAGCCAAGTTTTTGTATTAAACAATAGCTTAATGCAAAATAATTACAGTTTTTTTTTAACAGGCTGCGCACCAGATTTTTTAGCAGGCATAAAACTATATTCTTTAACACCCAAAATCTAAACAAGGATATCCCAGACACAACAAAAAAGTAACTTTCTGTTTTATATTTTAAGGAAGAAAAACAAAATAGAAAGGTGTGGAAATACAAATTTCCCAAAACATACACAAATTTGTGTGTATAGTTACCAACTGTTCTCAACAAATGCAAAAATAAAGTGTTTAAAATGTGGCAATAAGATAAGGAAGGGTAAGTGCCTTTACCTTATTGTTGGTGATAGAATTGTGCACCTGAAAAGATGACAGTTCCAGTACCACCCCAAAGTGCACTGTTACAGGTTTATACAGGGTGCAGCCATGACTGGATAAATAACACATTCTCATATACATATTGTTATACTTACTGCCTGTACGTACCTTAAAGGACACTAAATTCTATTTTGCTGCTTCTTCAATTCTGCCAATTAAATGCCAATGTAGGAAATACTTTTTACACTGGTAGAACTGAAGAAGCAGCTTGAAAAGGCTGTAAAACAAGTTCAATACTGGTTGTCCCCGGGTTAAGGACATCCGACATACAGATGACTCCTAAATACGAACGGGGCTTCCCTGCTTGTTTGTGTGCAGGATGAAGGCTTGAAGGGAGGAGGGGGAAGGTTTGCATGACTTGAAGAAGAAACCTTTTGCTAAAACACAGCTGAGACTGAGCCCTTCTGCAAGCTTTTGTAACTATTTAATGTCCAAGACAGACTCTGGTGCTGTTTTTTTTTTTGCATATCAAAGCACAGTTTGCTCCAGAAGTTAATGAAATAGGCTCCATAATTATTTTTTTTCTTTGTTTGTGATTAGCTCACAGTGAGGATTTTATACAGTAACTGACACCTTGCTACCTAATAATATGTTGAGACAAACATCTGTCCTAATTGCATGTAATAAAATAATGTACCTGTTCCGACTTACATACAAATTTAACCTAAGAACAAACTTACAGTCCCTATCTCGTATGTATTCCGGGGACTACCTGTATTATAAAAACAAGTACAGTTGAATGTGACTAACTACTACTAGCTGCACAATAACCTGGATAAATGAATATTTTTACAAACCTATATACGGTATATTACTTTTTATTTATTGCAACAGCGGGTGGGGTCACGCTTTAAAGACTTTTATGCATTTTTATCATTGAGTAGAGTGGCCACAGAATGATAACCGAATGTATCAATTAGAACAATGCATTTTTCCTTGACATAATAGAGAAGGTACTTTGGAGTTGACAAAGACAACCTGGATTCCTAGGTACAGTTGTTCATTCTTTTCTTAAAGTGGAACTAAACTCAATGGTGGGAGGTGACACTGTCGTAATCAGCAAGAACTCACAGCATACTTGCCAATTATGGCACATACTTACCCAAGTGCAATCGCACTGCAGTGATGACAGGTCTAGGGCCTATCATGACTGCATCCTTGGAAGGGGTTATCTTTACTGCTTGCTCCACAACGGACTATGTGAAGACGAAAATCCTTCAGCCATCGCATGTAACTCATGTGCAGCTGGTTCATGCATTTTTCTAAAAAAAATTGCACTTCTAAAAGACATTGCATGTTTCTTTTGTCAATAAGTGCCACCTCTTGGTGACTGTTTGTTTAGATACACGTTACCACTATAACATATGTTATGATAAAGCTATATAATAGAATAAAATCCACCTCAGGGGCTGCAGAGAAATTCAATAACTTGGTGAAGACTTCATCTCAATGAGGGTAAGCTCCAAGTCAAAAAGGTTCTGTAATCACATATTATTCTGGTGGGTTAAGCTACGGGACTAACTACTATGATCAAAACCATGATCTGGTTAGGACTTCTTTTATTGTTACTAACAAAACATGTTTAAAAAGTTGAATTAGGAAATTAATTAAATATTAGCCAGATATAAGCTCAGATCAGGTATTATAAGATTTTTTTTTCTTGCTTGCTTGCTAATTTCTTGCAGTATATTTCCAGTGGAAGAAAACACCGCTTTTATGTGTGTCATTTCGGTTCCTTTTGAGGCTGAGAGTTCAACTCTATTAGTTCTCAATGTACCATAACTGCATAAGGAAGTATGAAGAATCTGAGCTCAACAGTAAACATTCTACTCAGGAATTTCATGATAAAATTTACTTTTAAGAGCCAGCTATAAATAAATTTAACAATGAATTGAGCAATGTAGCAATGGAGTCAACGTCTATCAGTGCAGTGTTTGTAGAGAGTTCCGATTATGTGCGTCAGACTAGGGTATACGACAAAACAACATTTGTTTAATAGACTACAAAAGCATCTGTTGCATTTTAAATGCAAAATACATGGTTTATGCTTGTTTAAATTCGCTCCTGGTTAAGGCCATCCTGATTAAGTAGTTATTAAAAGACCTAGCTGAAAGCAACAACATGCAATAATTTATATGCAGATAAAAGTATTTCTGGAGTTTTCAAAGCAGCTTCACATAACAAAACCTATTAAAAATTAAATGTTTTATGATTACATATTGGATGATTTTGATGTTTTCTGGCAAGTCATATTTCGCACTCTTGAAATTGCACTTGCCGATTCAACCAAACTTAATAATCGCTTAAAGCTGAGCTCAAGGGGGATAGAAATTATCACAAAAATAGCTCTTTAATTAAAAAATTCTAATTGGTGGTATTACTAAATTGTTTCATTTTTTATGGATCAGGAAAAATGCTTGCGCATATCAGACATTTCTGAAAACCATAAATCACTTTTATTTTCATCGCTAGTTCCAAAGTTTTGCTTAGAATGGAACTGGACTCAAAAAAAGAGGGTCAAATTTATTTAAAAAAATGAAAAACACCAGAAAACTCTCTCACTCCACAAGAAATTCTGCATGAAATGTAGAGATTTCTCTACATGTCCTTCTTCAATACCAACTGAAAAGATGGGAGGAGGGGTGGGGGTGAACAAAAATAGAAGAAGGGCATTATAACTATATTCAAATCTAGATGAACATAATTGTCTAGAGTTTATTTTCAGACAACTGTAACACATTTTTCTGTTGATAAGAATATGTGTTATAGTTGGGACAATCAGCAAGATTCAGTATTCCAGGGTGAATATATATATTCACCCTGCAGTAGATGTGAAAACACTGTCCTTTTGAAAGCTGTAGGATCACCTACACCTACTGTTTGATGTAACTTATAGCAGTAAACAAAATCACATTTATTACGTGTCCATGTGTAATTTGTAAGTTGTATACGTTGAACCTTGAACATTATTTCTTTTGTTTAGAACAGCCAAGGATTGGAAGGGCTACCCTTACTTCCTATCTTGCAGACAACCCTTTTACCAGACTAGAAAATTTGCAAAAAGAACACACAGCAACAAACATGTGATAGAGGGTTTAGTGATCTCCTACTCTGCTAAAACAAAATGCATCTCTGTCTCTTTTGCTGTTTTTCCCTCATTTTCTGTTTGGTAAAATAAAAATGGCCGCTTAAAGTGACTTTCAACAAAAATTTTCTGTTTGTGGATCAAATAGATTTAATATAAAACATAAGTGCATTGAATATTTTGAACACAGATATTTTTTGCTAAATTTCAAACTTGTTTCTTTATAAACAGACCCTCAAGGCAATGTTCACAATGGCGGTGAGGTTTTTCTACAAGTAGCTTTTACCCACTGTAACTGCACAAAGAATTAAAGGGGGCAGCAGGGAACAGTACAGCATTGTTCACTCTCTGTCAAATTTGCAGATGCAGGTATTTTAGGAACCAGTGCTTCTGTGCGAGTGACCAAGCAGTTGAGAACCATAAGGACTCAATCCTGAGGCAGGTCTGAAACTGGCCTATGTGTTTGGGTTCAGATTCCTAAAGAGAATATGAAGTAAAGAAGAAAAAACAAAACTGAAAAAAGAAAGTTGATCATCTAATAATTGTAAGGAACACAACAAAGGAAGGCCTAAACTAAAAGAAAGAGGGCTTCTACAGCCACATGGATATACAAAAAGGTATAATCAAGATCACCTCAACGCAATGGTTTTGATCTTTCTCAAGCTGGGGATAAACATAGGACTAGAAAAACATAGTAATGGAGGAGCAAGGCATATTCTGGCTTTTCTGTTCCATGCTGGGAGTACTTTAGGGTGGAAAATCAATTTAAAGAAGTAACCTAAATTAATTTTAGAGATTTAAAATATTAACCCTATTAATACTTATCCACAGCATGCAAATTCATGTTTGTGATCCAAAGGTACTGAAGTCAGATATAGCTAGGCAACTAGTAGTAGACTCTGTTTTTATGTCAAAGTAATTTTAAAAATATAACCTAAAGCAAAACTTTTTTTTTAAATATTTGGTAAAACCAATTTCAAGTTTTTATCTCTGTGTTATTGTTAGGGAGATTCACTCTCCCTGATCACCAATACCACTGGGTATAAAAGTGAGGTTAAATCCAAAAAAAAGTTGCCACAGGAATAGTCAAAGTTCTGATGACAAGTGTCTGAGATAGGATTTTCCTTATGTTTGAAAAAAGGTCCTTCCATTTCCTGTAGAGCCTACAGAATAGGAATAAAATTTATATATTTTTTTTAAATGTTGCAAAAAAAAAGGAGTTTTATCCTTCCATAGTTTTTTAAAATAAAAATGTGCTTAAATATACTTTAGGGCTGAAATTTCCTGAAAGAAAAATGCACTTACCTTTACCAATGACAAGCCCTCAGCCTGTTCACAAACCGAGCCCAGTGAGTCCCACTCTGGCTCAGCTCCCCAATTCTTCATGGTGCACACCGTTGCAACTGGTGTGTCCAACGCTACCAATGCTTCTTTCTTCCGGGTTCTTCTCACATCACCAGAACTAGCACTGTGCCTCCTGGGATATGTGACAAAAGTATCCCAGAAGGCTACGAGTTTTCCCTTAAGTCTTTTCCACTACTAGGAAGAGGGGGGGCTCCCAAAAATAAAAAAATGATTCGTTTATAATAATTTCTAAAAGTAGGCCCATGGCTGAAAATTATAAGTGAAAGACCACATGACAGGGTGAGGGGGAAAGGCATGGACTAGGGGGGATGGTATGATTTAAATTTATTGGTCAAGTTGACATGGTGTGACCAAAGGTGGGAGGGGTCAAAGGTCAGCCTTTAGGAGGAGGACTGAGGGGGGGAGAGGTTATTAATTTTGGAAAGCTGACAAGAAAATTTTCCACCCACCCTCCCCTAGGGTTTTTTTGTTTTGTCACTGTTTGTCATGCCAGCATGGCGGTTTTGATGGTCCATGAGAGTGGAGTTCAATGCATTGAAGGCAGCAGGGGTGGGAACCCATCAGGGTATTGGTTTCCGGATAAGGGGGTCTCACAGCACACTGGGTTTGTTGTGAGGCCTGGTAAGAGCCAAGGGATACCTGAAAATTGTCCCCGAGGCAGTGTGGTAGTGGCTGGGGGCCTCTGGTGGTTAAACAGATGGATCTCAAAGTCAGGTAAATGGATGGTACTTTTTGGTACTGAATTGTTTTTGTATACTGTTGGTGGAGAGTGTTTTGTTACTGTTACTGTTTGGTTGTTAATAAATATTTGTTAATATTAATAAAAAGTCTGCTATGGCCAGTTTTACCCAAAAAGCATATTGTGTAAAGAGTGTTTATTAAAATAAGGTCAAGAGGTCACTAAAAGGTTCAGGGGGTGGTAAGCTTTACCCTAGTCAAGGGTAATGCTAAAGGTGTGATCATAGGTCTGCTTTAGGTTAATGTTTTTTTCACTTTGATACTAGTCTCCAAACAAAAAACAAAACTAAAAGTTGGCTTCTTCAAATTAACAGAAGCAAAGCCTGCGAAAGTATAAATTATGCTGAACACTACAGCAGCTGTCAAGCCAATGTACACCTAGGGCATGCTTACCTTTCAATATTCCACTACAACAAAAATTAATTAGGCATTTGAAACATTGTTTTGGAGAAAGGGTTTACTAAATAGACATCATGATGGTTGTATGTATTTGTAATTGAAATATAGTAGGCATTTTATTCTCCCTGTGTTTTGCAATTCATTTAACAATTAATAACGAATGCTATCAAAGCACTTTGTTTATTATGTACAAAGATAAGACTATTGGAATAAAGTACACTATTAGGTGAACTAGCAATGGCTATGCAAACAATCATGATCAATTTGCCATTTGTGTGGAAATGCTACCAGAGTGGCAAAATCCAAGAAAAAATGTATATATAGAACCTGTAGATCTGTTAGCTGCATTTGTTTCCATTTTAGGCCACCTTTAGATGTGGTAGCTGCATTTGTTTTCATTTTAGGCTTTTTGTTTTCCTTATTTTCACATGGTGATCTGGCAAGTAACATACTTCTTGTCATATGGTGACAATAATATAGTAGTGAGGTGTTCAGAAAGAGAATTAGGAACAATGTAAATGGACACCTGTGCACAAGGTGCTTTTGTCAGTGATTGGCTGCAGAAAGGGAAATCCTGATGATGCTTGAGCCTTCATCTGGGTTTTCCTTTTTTCAGCCAATCACGAAGCACTAGAGGTGAATGGGGAGACATGTCCTTTTTTGCCCTCTAGTACCTGTGGATCCCACACTGTCAGGAGTCCCACAGCTGTACTTATGTCATGAATGCAGCCGTGGGAATCATCCTTTCATTGTGGGATAACCTGTAAAAAAAATGTAACAGTTACACAAAATACACACATTTAATAAATGACTTTAACATTAAAGCCTGGTCTTAAGTTTTACACATATTTTTAACCCTTTCAGTGAATAAGTAAGGGGTTTTATGTACCCCTGTACTCATTCCTTTAAAGGGTTTAAAATAAAACTTATATAAACTTGTTTGTAAAATCGTAGCAAATCGCAGTAAAACGCATCATAGGCATTTATAGGAGTTTTTTTGAAATTAAAGTGTTTCTCAGCATAGTTACAAGGGTGCAGTTAAAAAAAAAAACAAAAACAAAACAAAAAGCAGCTGTGGTGGAAGTCTCAAAACTTGAAGCAGACAGCAACAGTGAACAGTGATTCTCTGTCGGGTTAATTTTGGCTAGAGGATGCTGTCAGGATTGGTTGAACTGAAATAATCGGAGAATTCGCCAAAGAAGCTAACTTGTTTAACTGGCTCTGTGTGTAATGAAGTGAATAGTTTAATTATCAGACTGGTCTTCTTCAGAGCCTTTAGTGGTGAGGATGTTGCACTTCAGGCTGATACCAACTTGCCGCTATTTAGATACACATCTAAACATGTTTAGAAATTGAGGGTAGTAAACAGATCAGGTTGACAACAGGGGGTCCGGGAGATCAGGTAAGGTTCTTCCCATAGTTCATGAGTTGAAGTAATGCAGGATATATATTTATATATATATATATATATATATATATATTCTCAAAACAGTATCTGTTCTTGACAAACCACAAATTGGAAGGCCTGCTACTACCACCACCAATGAAAACACTAAACTCCTGGAGCAGGCGTTTGCGCAAAGGCAGGGGAAGTCCATCCAGAGCGCTGCACTGAATCTCTGCATCAACAAAAGCTCGATTTAGTGGTTGCTTCCTAGAGTAATAAAGCTCTACCCAGACCGACTTCAGGTTGTTCAAAAACTTCAAGAAGAAGATTATGGTGCTTGTGATTCAGTGCTAATGAGAAGGTGATTTTATTGATTGGATTTACGAGTACTTTAAAAGTTTGTTTTTTTCTTCAAATATTGTCACCTGACATCTTTTCTTTTTTATGTATTTAATTATACATATGTATCTCATGTTAATAATATACTGTATTTATATTTGGGGTCATTTAAAGCCTTTGAAAAGGAAACATTTTATTTAATGTCTTTCAATTACTAGTGTAGCTTGGGTACTTAGTCTGAGGTTATTATAAGTTATTCCCAAAGACATCTCTGTAAAAACTAAAGGTCAAAACTGAATTAGTTTGCATAACATAAAAAAAGAGTTTTTAGCAATTAGATCACATGTAGTCCGATTTGAGAATACTACATATATCTTATAACTACATATGTACATATATATTTTTTACAGTTTTGTATATATATATATATATATATTTTTATATATATATATATATATATATATATATATAATTGTATATTACTTGATTTGCAAACAAAGAATTACTCTACTCTAAGTATTTCACCTTCCTCCTTTCGGGCCTCTTTCTCCACTACATTTAAAACTAGGAATAACTGGAGAAATAATCTTGGTTTGAAGTAAAGGTCAGAGTAGTTGGAGTTCCTACAACATCATAGTTAGGGTCAGAAACTGGAGGTAATCAAACAACACTGGAAAACTTCACCCAAGAACTTTACTATTATCTACAACAGACAACTAAATTATGGAGTATAGCTTTAAAGGCACATACAATGCACATAAACAAAGACCAGGACACCTGAAGATTAACTGGTCAAAAGTAGAAAGAAGCAAAAATTAGAAGGATGCAGATGCCCAGGGTGAGGGCATGCATCCAGAAAATAACTAACATATTTGCCAATGTTATATTGCACAAAAGAATTATGAAAATATGTAAATAAAATCATAGCAGTCTAAATATAAGACTATAAAAAAAGAAAATGAAGATAAATAAAGTGTAAATCTTTCAATTGTAAAAAGAAATTATTAGATATGATGCATATTTACCAGAAACAACCCAGTATCAGCTTTATCAGAACAACTCCCAATATTATGGATACGTTTACCAGGGTAAAAGTCCATCATCAAGATTATTCATCCTTTAGATATATATGGTGCACATAGGCAATACCAATTTTTAACGAACATTGAAGACATTTATTGTCCATTAATGAAAATGGATAGAGAACTGAAGTATACATTTTGGTAATTTAGCTTAATTTTAACATTTTATGTTACAATTTCCAACAGATATGTAAAGCTTATAATACGGTAAGTGTCAGCTCCTCAATCATCCCACTTTATTTTAAACTAGGTGGATCACTATAGGGCAGCTACCACACAGTTGAAAATTATGAATACATGCTGTGTAATAGGTGAGAGTGGGATTGGGCAGCTAGAGGAAATTGTCAACGGGGATTGGGAGCTAAGGGATGCAGCAGGGCTCCTTTGGGACAGTGAGCATGTGATGTGGGAAAAGACTTGGAAAGATTGAGCATGAATTAATTAAAAGCAGGAAGGAGAAGAACATCTTGTTGAAAAGACGAGATATGGTGTTGGAGGAGCACCTAAACAGGAAATTATAGCGTTGTGTGGAAATACTAGTGTGAAGGAGGAATAGCAAAGGGAAAGTTTCAGAAAGAAATAATACTAGGAGAGTTGGTGCGGCTGTATTGAGAGTTTACTGATACATGCAAAGATGTGATATTTAGAAGAATAAAGGGATGATTGGAACAGGTCAAACAAAAACAATTGTTTATTGGGGAGAACAAACATGGCTGTATGGAAAGGTTGACACAGCTGCACAGTCAACTTTACTTGTTTCTAAGGCTATATACAGTACCTGACATACTATGTATCTGAAAATGTAGATATCCTTTAAAGCTGGATACATTGGTTATGAATGGCTATCATCTATGAAACCCCTGTAAGATTGTATAGGGAATTCATTTTAAATGGTGACACCAGAGGAGTGGATGAAAATGCGACAGGGGTAGGAGGTGAAGGTGAAGTCCTACCATTAACACACAAGCCTCAAAACACAGAGAAAGCAAATTTTATTTATAATTAGTTGCCCAATTAGTGTTTGTAAATTCCTTCACTCCTATTATTATTATCACACTAATCTTATATATACTATTTCTCCTTGTCAGTCTTCTTTTTGCTATGCACTCATTTTTCACCTAAGTTGAACACATTTCTTGTAAGAATTAACCCTATTACTTTTCTCTTTCTCCTGTGGTTCTGTTGGGTTCTCATTCATCTATTTCAGGTCAATTTTCTCATGCTCTCCTTCTTGTTCTGTGTGGAAGTAGATTATGATATTAGTTCTGTTGGTGAGACCATTTAATAGGCTGGCATAATAGTTTTTCATAGGTAAATTGAAAGCTTTTGAAGTTCATCTCTGTCTTCTTCAAGGGAAAATATATTCCACTTTGAAATATGAGATGACACTTTGAAATTCCACAGCAAGTATTTTTTTTTTCATTAGAGTGAATACAAGGCAAGCAATTTAATTGAATCCAATGGTATAGCTGGTTATTTTGGAAAGATCATATTTTATTTTTAAATTACATTAGTGAAATGAATGCATATCTATTAAATAGGATAACAAAGAAGAAGGGTGTGAGCTGCATGACCAATCACAGAAAAACATCATTTGTAATTACTTGCAATTATTTGCTGCTTATTACTTGAAACATATTAACAGTATTTTATAGCCTATCCCCTGCTGTTATTTGTATTGTTTTTGTTATTGTTCTTTATGTAAAAAGCATGAGCATAATATACAGAGCAGTACAATTAGAAATAAAGGGGTAAAAAACGACTGACGACAAAATATGAAAACCATGCTCTAACAAACTAATTTAAAAATATGGGTACCTGAAGATATGAAAATGCTTGTGAATCACCTTGCACTAGCAAAAACTTGCACTAGCTTACACAGGGTTTTAGTCTAATTCCCAAAAGAAAGACGAGTAAAAGTGTCTAGAAATCTGTGTAAAGTAAACCAGTTGTTTTGCCCTTTGTAGTCGTAGGCATATCTGTTCTTTTTGGGAGTGTTTTTAGCTAAAGCAGCCCTAGGGACACATGCAACCCTTTGGCACACACTGTGCACCCCATGGGGCCCCATCAGACAGTCAGTGTTTTGTTACTCTAACCATTGAAATTTTTCTTTAAACTGGCTTCTAATAGGTAAACAGTTTCTTTATTTTATCAAATACTTTATTATTATGCTATTCATCCTTTTTATTTTGTTTTTTTTTTTCCTGTAATGAATTTTGCCAAGAAAAATATTACACGAGACAAGTCATTTTTACAAGGGCCACACAGTACATAAAAGTGGGATCAATAATTTGTATGTGTTTGTAACTGCTGTGTACTCTTGCATGTCTTCAGTCTCTCTCTCATTTTCTATAGCATATAATCAATGAACATAATGGCCCTGATTTATGGCAAACCTGGGATGGATCTGGTCCAAGATTCAAAGCGTTTGCTAGCAAATAGCTAATGATTTTTAAAAATCCATTCCATGTTTTCTGGATTACCCAGCTTCACTTCTAAAAGTGTATTCCCCCCAGCCTTGGAGAGCTTTCATAAATCAGGCCCAATGTGTAGCCCTTTGGTGATGTCAGGTGTCACATTTGAGACCCTCTAGGTAATCTGCCCATCACTGCATTAGATACATATAACATATTAATTAAAGAGACATAATTCAGCTAATAATACCAAGAGCTAAATAAATAAAATATTAAAAGTCAAAATACCAAAAAATGGATTTTAAAGCAATATTTATCTTTAATGCTGCTGCTTCGTCTCAAACTTAAGGTGTACAGAGACTGCACGAGGTTAGGTCCAGATCAAATTCAGGTACATGGACTGTTGCATTCAAAAAATAAATTTAATGATGTTATAGCAGGACTAAAGTCTAAATAAGAACTAACAGGCAGGCTTTTCTATGACAAAAGACTGTAAAGTGTCCTCTCTAAAAACTGTCTTAACAGCCTGTTAAATAAAATACACAGTCCATGCTCAGCTCAATGGACAGTCATGGCATGATTCTTTCCAGGAATTAATATACTCCCCTGCACTTGTGCAGTTGCACTTTACCTGCAATCTATAGCAAAAACCTTCTGGAAACCCCACAACAGCAGACATTTCTGGTAGGTTAATTGTGTCTTATTATTTAAATAGTCCAATCTAGTTTAAGATAAACTACACCTAGCAATATTCAAGTACATTTGTTAAGAAACTACTGATTGACCAATATTGACTGATATTACATTTTTTAGTAACATGTTGTATTCTCTCCTGGAAAAGAATGTTCTTTTGCAGACTTAGCTTGCTACTTGTCAAGTCTGCTCTGCAACAAATACAGACTAGCTCACTCAGATAAATCTCTGAATGTTACTTAGAATACAGCGGAGAAAAGTGAGTCATACATTTATAAAGACAGAAATTTCTTCTAAAATAAAAGTGGCTGCAAAAATGTACAAAACATAAGTCAACAGTACAAGCAGCTATTAAATGAGGTTAGCGCAAATAGCAGATACAAGTGACCCCTTGATGTACAAAGACAGTGCCCCTGATTCATCAAGCAGAATCGGATTATCGCTCGCGCATTCGTATTAGCGATCCGGAATCGTACGCGGTCGCGCTATTCAGCAACGGAAAAAGCTCGCGCACGGAGCCGCGCTTATCCGACAGCTTTTTACTGGCGATAGAGATCCTCCTTAATCGCGCAGCTGAAATCTAATCGCCTTAATTGGCAGATTCGCGCTCCCTATTGTGAAGGCTGGAATCCGGCTGGTAGTGAGGCGAGTGTACGCGCATACTCGAGTCCGGACCGCGGTAGTCCGCGATCGATGGCCGCGCGTACGTTCGCGCTTCCAGCGAGCGCGGATTTCATTGATGAATCAGGGGCAGTATGTCCATTACTGGTTTTGTAAAGCCAATCTTCATAGAGAAGGAACATGGGAGTGCATAGTACAAAAGATGAATGAACATATGAAATATTGTACAGAATTTCTCATTTGAAGTATGGAATGTATAAAACGCAGAGCGTGTGTTCTGTGTTGGCTTCCCTGCCATGTGAGACCCTGACCCACCTCGCAGCACAGCCAGATTTATATTTCCTATTGTCTTCAAACACATATTGTCACTACCCTGGCTGAAATGCTTCAAGAGCTTATCCTCCATCTCTTGAAATGTGGCATCATGAGTCCTAGCATTATAAACCTAACTAATATTGTTATAGACCAATGAGTTCAGTATATGTTGCTCACTTCTGTAACTCCTGAGCAAGCAGTCTATTAGAACTGTAAAATGCTTTAAAAGTATTTGGTCACTCCGATATATTATACAGTACTTTAATAATTACCTTGTTTAGTTACTACGTGTTTTATGAGATCTACATGATCAGTTTAGATATTGCCACAGAGGCCTGAACCAATGACTGTCAAAATATCATGGCAATATCATATATATATATATATAAATAACTAGTCAATGGGAATGCTATATATATATATATATATATATATATAAATAACTAGTCAATGGGAATGCTGCCTGCTGTGTTCACTACAAACCAGCCATGAGTTGGATTTGACAGTGTCTCTTTTGGTTAACAGTTGTTAGTGACCTACCACCCACCATTCACAAAGCGTTTGATAAGGAAAACACTTCACATTAGTGAAGTTGGGAGAACCAGAAAATCTGGAATTCAATTCTTAAAAGTCAATTTTCTATTTGTTAGCAAATATTTTCCAGATCCATTCCAGGTTGCTGGATCACCCAGCTTCCCTGATGAAAGTGTATTCTCTCCAGCCTAATAAAGCTCCAGGGAGCCTTAATAAATCAGGTGCAATGTTTGGGCTGTCCAGTTGCTTATACTTACTTTTCCTTTGCTTTAGCAGGGTAAAAATAACCATTATCCTTAATGCCACCACCCCCTCTCCCTCTCCAAGCTCCCTCCAGATCCTAGCCTAATTCTTCTACAACTTTCACATCATTATTCATTCAAAAAGCCAAGGTTTGTCTTCCACCAGCTTTTACCACCTCAAATTCCTGCTTTTTCTTTTGAATAGTTTTTCAAAAAATATTACTTTGGAGGCCCTGAATTTCTGCATTTCTAGTTCCCCCTTGCCTCATCCAATGATCTCTACATAATGCTGAGCCAGGGCACTTGGAAGACGACCCATTTGGAATTTTCTGTCTTGATAACAAATAATCTTTATTCATCTTATGTTAGAAGAAAATCTACAATGCAGTACATTATTATAAAACACATATATACAACAATAATAGTATTTGGTCTCAGAAGTTACTTACTATTTTGGATGTTTTAATGATGATGTTGATAACTAAGCTTGTTCGTCAGGGTTGATGTATTCCATCTACCCAAAACTGCATGGCTACATCTTCAGCCACTCATAAAAGAGCTAGACTTAAAAATATTCCAATACAGAACAACCAAACCTTTTGTTTTTCTGATGTGTTCTGTTTGTCCATAGTCAACCAAATAGAGTATTGTTCAAGTTCTGATTTCAGTTTACTTTTTAAGATGATGTTGAAATTTCAGAAACTTTATTGGAGCCGATTGTGTTTTATTCACAGTCACTTTAAGCTAGCATGATATTCAAAAGCTTTGTTATACAGCAGACAAAAAGAAACCATGCAAAGATAATATATGTAGATTTAAATCTTTCCACTTTTATAATTAGCAAAGTGAGTGTATTCCTTGCAGCACAGATCTTGCTTTGACTTCAATTATAAAAACAGGTCGGAAGGGCAGCTGTTCAGTTTATATTCCCATCCACAAACCAAATGTAAATTAGGAAGACTCAGTTTTCATTATGGTATTATAGCAATGTTAAAGCAAAAAAAAATATCTGCATTTACTTGTCAGTGGTTTTAGGAACACTTTACTACTAAATTTATTTTCATAAAATGTAAACTAAATCTGTAGAGAACCTGGGAGAAACATATGAACTACCAATGCCTATTCCTCTGACCATGCAAGTTTAGTTAGTTCTGATTAAGGTACAGAGCCAGAACAAGTATCCTATGAGATAAGTCAAGATGTGTTTCAAGACATGGATTTAAAAATTGTTAAAGACACAAGGTCAGCATGACACACAACTATAACAAAGAATGGATCTGCATTGGCGGCATCAATGTTTCTTTTAAACAATGTATTTAAAAATGCAACTGCCACTTTTGTGTTATGAAAACTAATGTATGTTCAATCATAAATGTAAGAGCTATGCTAATGAACGTTTAAAAACAGTAACACAGATAAAGACAAAATCAGCTGTTGCCTTCCATGTTGACAGCACCACACTTAAATTTTTTCGACTTCATCAGGGTCAGAAGACTCATTGTTTTCTGTATCTCTTAAACAGATATTTCTCTCAATTAGTGCCAAACACTAATTTCACCAGGAATTAAATAAAAGTCAAGATGTATTTTTTTATTCTGCTCTTTGTAAGTCATAAATACAGAAGTCTTGAAATAATTACCTTCACTTCACATTACAATTATGGGAACGGCCAATCCTTACTAAAAGGAAGGTCAAAGTTTAAACTAGCAGATCTTCACTTTTGGGTGGATCTTAATCTAAAACTTTAGGATTTGACATAGAAAACATCCAAAATGTTTAGTTGTGCCCTGAATACCTTGAATAGCTTTTGTCTCCTTTTGTGCCTTTATACCTGTTGTTTGAGAATACCCAATTCCTTGCTGCTTCAAACTACTCTTTTAAGAAGATTTGTTGGTATTACTAATGTGCTGCCAACTGATTATCTGAAGGGTTTCCAAAGAGAAAACTGTACTCAAGGACTTGCAATATATATATATATATATATATATATATATATATATATATATATGTTTAAATTATTCTGTAATATGTGCTTTCCCTTCCTCTCCTGCTGGTTCCCAGTAATTTCCTCACTGGTCATCAGTCATCGGGAGACTGGTATGGCCTCAGGGACCCTGCTTCTCTGCCAGTAATGGTAAAAAAGGTTTTATTAAGCAATCCATCCAATATAACACTAGCCAATTTTACACTACTCTTGTTTGAATTCATTTGACAATTTCACATTTTGCACAAGTTAATTGCAAAGTATAATACGTCATAATAAAACAGAGTCAGGAGGGTAGTAGAGAGGACTATATTTATAATGTTAGATTTAGAAATCAACAAAGCATTATATATATATATATATATATATATATATTATATTAGTATAGTAAGTTTATGAAATTCTGAAACTTAAAGTTTGGGCTGTTTATTTAGCAAAGTGCAAAGAATACCAAAACATGATTTTTGCTTGCACATGACTGGATTGAAAAATTTAGAAAAACCTAATCTCATTCACTAATCTTAGCAAATTATCTTTTGCAGAGCAATAACTCACTTTGCTCGGTGAATGGCCTAATCTCCTTTCGTAAATCAAACACAATATAACCATTTCAGATAATGCAACAGTTAATCAGATAGTATATATCAGGTAGAAAGAAATAAAGAAATAAAAGTTTATTATGAAAATGAATAAATGTACACAAAGTTTTGATTTATTATTGATTGTATATAGTTTCTATTCAGTATAAAAATTCTCCTTTTGGTTGTTACATCAGCGTCTTATGTAATGCAATAGTCTTAAGTTAATTGACTTCTGCAGACTTAAAGCAAACCCGAAACAGGACCAGGATGCATAAAAGTAAATTACCTGACAGCTTTACAGCACAAGTTGCCATAGAAAAATCATATCTGAATTTATTAGATGCCACTTATAGCAAGCACTGAATTATATTTGTAGCACACTCTGCAGTTCAGCGATGATGAGATTCATGTTTATTGAAAATACTTTGCTGGAAAAAGAGTACATCCATCTATAAAATATTTTCTATATTATAGCGTGAGGAAGGAGGTTCTGATTTCCCCTATATAGAGTTTTAGTTAGACTTCATTTAAAATACTAATAATCAGGAAAAACTACAAAAATATAATTTAAATTAAATTTTGAAACAATTTGAAGAAAAGAAGGGTAAAAGAAAAAATGATTGAAACAAATATATTAGGGATAATAATAAGGTTTAAGATGACAGTATTTTTAATATGAAATAAAGATAAAAACATAATGACATAACCACAAACTAGCTTAAGGGAAAGTTTAAAGCAATTTTTTTAAAAGTACGGCTACCAGCAGAGGTAGCGAGATAATCAATAGTAAGTTAATTTAAACATGCTTTGGAAAAACAGATCTATACTCAAACACAAAGGTTAAAATAAAAAAACAAAAGACAGCAAAAAAGGACAAACTCTATGAACCACTATGATGTCACTCTTCTATGTTTTAAGTTCAAAGCTTCATGTATTACTAGGTAGGGTTACTTGAGTTCTTTATACTTGTTTCCTACACTATCAACATTTGCTATCTGTTACAAGATCATGCAAAGTTTGAGCACCAAATTTTTGTAAGAGGAGTTGTTTAATCATGTTTAAATCTGTGCCTGTAAAAGGTGGAGTGAGCAAAGTGCTTTTTGGGTATGCAAAATTCATCAGCTTAGAACAAGTAACCTAATTGTCTCTTGTTAGTTTGTGAAAGAAATGTCCGATGTAGTTTAGAAGAGCTATAGACAAATAAACATTACTTGGTTTGGCCATAGGCATCTGATTAAAGCTAATATTTCGTGATGATCATAATAAATCCAAAAATGATTATTTTGTGTCTTCTGTATAATAAACTTATTCGATCTCTCACTGCTTTAGAGAGACCAGGGCCGGAGCACTATTTGAAAAGGTGAAGTAATTGGAGAAAATGAAAAAGATGTGTGATCTAATACAAAAATATTCTCTCTGCTTCCTTTGCAGAATATTGATGTCCATGCTACACCATAAAGTGCCATTTTTGTATTTATCCTATGGTATTTTGTTCTGGTGAATACTCTTTCATCCCATAAACCTAATGGTAGTCCTATTTCTCTTTGTACCGTTTTTTTTTACATTTCAAATTTTAACAAATGGAAAATGCAAATGATTATATATCTGAAAAGTTATGGAATTGAAATGAGTTCTTTGTGCAGGGATCCATATTTTGTGAATGCAAGAGTTTTAAGGGCACGGTGGTTATGGAGTTGAAAAACTAAATTATGTCCGTTAGTGATGATACATGTGGAATAATTTATATTCATGTGGCTGAGATGCAATTTAACAAATGACAGCATTGCTGAGGCAATTTCAAAGATTACTGAAATAGGTGGGATGTACCTGACACTAAACTCTAGAACAAAATTGTGCAATTTGCAGACGTTATAATCCAAGTGACAGAAAATTGTCAAAAATCATGGAGATGGGAATACTATATGTCATATAGTATGGTACTGTAGAGCCAAGGAACACAAAGGTATATATCTACCAAACATAATAAACTGTTCTTTGCTATCAATCAGTCATCTCCAATGTCTTAAATGTTCATAAACCTTCTGTTGGTATGACAAGACAAGCAAATTGTTAACTTTGTAGGGGGAAACGCATTAAAGGAAAGCAGTGGAAACTGAATTTGCTCAGAATTAGTTATTTGATTACATTTGATAGTTCCTATTCTTCTATGTTTAATGCACTGAAAGCCCTTTGTTTTTATTCTATGTACCTTGACTGTTCTTTTGGTAAGTTTTATCTGTGCTGTACATTATTATTAACTGATTGCTTCTGAGTCATGCATTTCTTATTCATAAGGCAGAATCACTGTCTTTAAAAGAAAAAAAAAAAAAAGAAAATCACTGTTTAATATAATGTTTGTTTAAATGCACTATAAGCATCACAATCATCTCCGTTAACTGCATCTAAAGAGAGTAATGATATTATCTAGGCAAGCAAGTCATTCTGGTTGAAGGACTTCGGGGGGGGGGGGGGGGGGGGTAATATGCATTTACACAAGTTAAAGTAACAATATCAATTTTATTGTGATAATTAAATCTTTCGTACTAACAACAATATGTATGATTTAGACAAATCTGCAAAATAAAACACTTTTTAACCCTGCAACTCCCCAAACACACATTCTCTTCTAGGTACCTTTAGCTACTTATGCTCACTATTTTTGTCATTTTCCATCTGTCTCCATATAGGAAAATATGTGCATTATCATTGGCTCACCAAATGTAGTGCTTGGAATCTGAGTGGTCAACCACTAAGTCTCTGATCAAAACAATATACTATTCATTGGGATTGCATGTGACTGCATGCAGAAACCAACTGGAAGGGTGCGGGAGTAAAAGTCTTGTATTGATGACATGAGAGCTGGGACAGTGGGTAAAGTCTATTCTAGCACAACCCAAAGCTTTTCAATGGGGTGAAGGCCTGGACTCTGCAGTAGCCAACCAAACACTGCCCCGAAGGTGTTTTTTGTGCAGGTTAAGTAAAGGGGGTTTGATGTGGGGGTTTTTTATCGTTTAAACGTTATTACGTTTTCATAAACATCTGCAAATAAAAAATGTTACATGTTTAATATTTGCCTACTATATAGATTCAGCCAGCTTTTTTTTAAATCAATGTTATTAATTGTGACAGCTGATAAGTAAAAAAAAAAAGCCCTCATAAAACAATGACGCATTTTGCAACACCTCTATGGTGCTCCCATGAATGTTCCTCATATGCTATGTTCAGACAGGCAGTGAGGTTATCGTTACTACTTCTTCATGCAAGTGAACTTACATGCTCCATGTAGTTAGTTCTACCTACTACAGCCCACTGCCGCCCGCTGTCAAATTTGGAAATGCTGTTTTTTTAAGAACCAGTCCAAGTGGATTAAGATCTGGAAGGTGCCGGCTCTCAGGAGCTATGGGGAATCTTTTGATCCTGCTTCAGGCCTGAACCTGCACTTAATCTAACACTGTATAATGCAGATATGAGGCTAAATTCACAGGTGTGCTAGGGCACTGGGGCACAAGGAATTCTTGTCTTGAGGCATAAAAAAAAATAGTTCATTATTAATTTAGTAATGTGTAATGTTAAAGGTCATCTTTTATATATATAACTTGCTGATAACCTGGCGTTGCTATAGTGATTTTCTTGTCTACGGTGTTGTTTTCATTTTTTTTTGCCATTGATTGCACTCGGCCAAATGCCTTAAGTTTTCTCGAAGGCATTATTACAGGCCAGAAACTTGTAGCCCAAAAAAAAGTATGTAAAAATATAAGCAAAAGGCACACTGTCACTGAGCAATACATACACACATACATACATAAATACATACATGCAAAAATACCTCTGACAGATACCACAGCGCTGTAAAAGATCAGCAGTGCACTCACATGAGTCTGAGACATATGTCGAATATGTTGACAACATCAGTCTCTGTACAGAGGAGCTGACACTCTAATAACCCCCCACAGTCACATACTATTAATATACATTTCTATACCTCTGACATATACCACATTCTGTACAAAGATCAGCGGCGTTGTATGTTTAGCAAGTTTGGTTTAAATGTCTCTGCGTTTCTGAGTGATGGTGGAACATACACACATACATACATGCATACAAATATAGCTATGACATATACCACAGCGCTGTACAAAGATCAGCGGTGCACTTAAATGAGTCTCAGTCATATGTATAGCAAGTTTGTTTGAAATGTCTCCATGCGTTTCCTAGTGATCAGTGGTGCACTCACATGAGTCTAGCAGTCTCACATCATATCTAGCAGTTTGGTGATGCGTTTCCTAGTGATGGTGGAACATATCAAATTTGGTTGAAATGTCTCCATGCGTTTCATCCAAATATAGCTCTGACATATAGCAGAGCTCTGTACAAAGATGACAGGTGCACTCACATGAGTCTCAGCCATATGTATGGCAAGTTTGGTTGAAATGTCTCCATGCGTTTTCGAGTGATGGTGGAACATAGACACAAACATACATACATTTGATTTTATATATATAGATTTATATAGCTCTGACATATACCATAGTGCTGTACAATGAAACACTGAGCTGGATCCACCAGTCTCTGTACAGAGGAGCTGACACTCTAATGTCCATCCACAGTCATACACTATTATTATACATTTATAAACCTCTGACATATACTACAGCGCTGTACAAAGATCAGTGGTGTCATATGTCTAGCAGTTTGGTTTAAATGTCTCTATGCGTTGCCGACTGGTGACATACACACATCCAAATACAGCTCTGACATATAGCACAGCACTGTACAAGGATAACTAGTGCACTCATATGAGTCTCACTTATATGTATAGCAGAATTGGTCGAGTGATGGTGGTGGTGGAACATACATACACACACACACACACATACATACATCCAATTTTATATATATATACCATAGTGCCGTACAAAGATCAGCAGTGTCATATGTCCAGCAGTTTGGTTTAAATGTCTCTATGCGTTTCCAAGTGATGGTGGAACATAGCAAGTTTGGTTGAAATGTCTCTACGCGTTTCCTAGTGATGATATACATACATCCAAATATAGCTCTGACATATAGCTTTAACTGGTGCACTCACATGAGTCTAAGTCATATATACGGCAAGTTTTTTTGAAATGTCTCAATGCGTTTTTAAGTGATGGTGGAACATACAGACATACATACACACATACATACATACAATTTTAAATATATATAGATAAAAGGGGAAAAACCCAACTGTATTGGAAATTATAAACCATTCATGAATCAGGGACGCCTGAGAATAATCCATGTATGCTTGTCCTGCACTTTTATTTGGAAAGTGGTTTTCCCAAACAAGCTGCTCTTGTGAGTGAAGGACCACACATGTACTTCATGTTATTAACAATAAAGTTAATTTACCTAAGCAATTGAACAAGAGCACTACAGTACACTGCATAGAATGTGCACACACAGAGATCAGTATTTTCGAACCTAGCTAAATATACATTTATACAGTTTACAGGGTGCTGTCCTTGTTTGTCGTGCTTGCAGAATATCCATACTTTGGTGATTTCTTAACAAGTACAGTGCAATGAATAATGTGTGTGCTAACAAGTAAAAAACAAGTAAAGTAACGTAACCATTTTGCTAAAATAAATAAAATGAACACATGCAAAACAGCAGAACTAAACAACCTATACTCCATGCCATCATAACACAAAATAAAGCATATAAATATGCATTTAACAACGAAGTCTCCATTCCAAGTACGTTCCAAGTATGTAGTATGGTGGCTGGTGTGCAAACATCTGCATATGTGCACTAAAATACCACATTTAAACTTAAAGCAGAGGGAGAAATAAAAAAAAAGTTATCTCTGACATTGTTTAAAAAAAATAACATTGAAAAGCATATCAATCTGGGTCGGTATCCTACCAGGTACCTCAGGGGTTTTGATGTAGATAGAACTGATACCTTGTATTGTGTTTTTGGTCTTGTCACTATTTTGTTAAGTGTGAAGTATAGTTACTCTCTGTCAAGTATCCTTTTCATAGAAAAGCCCACATAAGGCATGTTTAATGATACAGTGATTGTGTTGTTAAATGGTTTTGTTGCCGAAAAACTTTAATAAAAATACTGAAATACAAAAAAAAAATATTTTTTTTCCTATGAAACCTATAGACCAAAATATGTAAAATTTGGAATCGAGAAAAAAATGAAAAATGCTTATCTGGTTACAATATAAGTTTTCTAGGGAAGACTAGAGAAGATAAAATATCATCGGAGAACTCGGACGATCCAGCAAACATGGAATGGATTTCTGGATTGCTATTGGTTGGCAAAAGGTTTTATTCCATGACCAGATTACAGGTTTTTTGAATTACCTAGGTTCCCCCATGATAGTCTATCTTCTTCTTGGAGAGCTGTAATAAATTAGGCCACCCTTTTCTCAACTAGGGTTCCTCTAGAGGTGACAAGGGGTTCCATGAGCAATGAGCAGTTTGTGAATCTCAGATCAGTTACCACTGATTCCAAGGGTGGTAGCCTTCCCAATGCCCAGTAATGTAAGAGGCATTCTTTCTACTGATCACCACACTAATGTAAGTATGTAAATATGTATATGTAAAATAACACTAAAAATATGTTTCAGGTAAAAAGAAGGGCAGTAACAAAAGTAAACAACAAGGTAAATAATAAGGTTTCTTTAAGTGATGTCATCTCCATAGTATCACATATTTGACTTACATGTGAATGAAATATACACTGTTCTAAAAACATTCAGTTATCTAGCAGATTTAATAAATGATCAATTGTAATTAGTAGAAATGAGACAAAAATGTGATCAATAAATCTAAAAATGTGGAATAGGCTCCCTCAGGAAGAAGTTTTAGCAACTACTATAAATTGCTTTAAGAAAAATCTGGATGTTTTTCTAGAAGCACAGAATATAACTGGGCATCCGACTGCCTAATGGAATCAGAAATTAAAATTAAATTAAAATTGGATCAGTTGTGGTCTGGAGGATCATATCTTTGGTGAGCCACACAGACCTCCACATGCTGGCTACCCTGACTTCTGTAAGGTACCAAGATGAAATCTTCATACCCCTTGTCAAAAGTTTCAATATAGCAGCAGGGGCAAATTTCCTCATGGTGTAGGACCGAGTGTGTAGGCAGTTCCTGCATGTTAAAGACAATGATTTCATTGACTTGCCCCCATGTTCCCTGGACCTGAATCCAATAGAGACCCAATAGAGACCTTCTGGGACATTATGTTTTGGTGCTTCTCAGACTGTCCAGGAGTTTAATAATGCCCGGATCAAGGTCTGGAAGAAGGTGCCCCAGCCAAATCTGCTTCATCTTTAGAAGCCTGCCATATGTTGTCAGAAATTAATTCAGATTTTTACTTTAATTTTTAGTGTGATTTTGAATCAGCGGGTTGATGATTTTCGTTTCTGTTGATTGTTCCTATACCATTTTGTTCTGGGTTACACAATGGGCCTGATTAATTAAAGCTCTGCAAGACTGGAGAAGACACACTTTCATCGGTGAACCTGGGTGATCCAGCAAACATGGAACGGATCTGGTCCAGGATTAAAAACATTTGCTGATAAATGTTAAGCATTTAAAATCACTTTTAAGAAAATCATTCCAGGTTTGCTGAATCACCATGTTCATCAATAAAGCTTTTCAACTTAAATATTGTGATCATCAAGATCTAATATGCGATTTCAGTGTAATTTAAATTTCATTTAGATGTATGTGTATAATAGCCAATGTTTTTGCACTCACATTTTTTGAAACACAAATGTACAGTCTAGAGTTTAGATTAACGGGACCCATATATTATTGCTCAGTAGTATTAACGTTGTAATATAGTCTTGGCCAATGATAAAATAGCAAAAATGTAAATACTTGTTGAACTGAACATCATATTTTTTTTCTGTTGACATCATCTAATCTCTGTCACAAAGCCTAATAAACACTGTATAAGTTAGCATCTCACACAATACCACACTTTATAATTTACTACATCACACTTTCTTAGGTGTGTTGACAGTTTTATGCTTACCACCCAATAACTCATATTAGCTAAAGCTTTAATTGTAACTCAAATGTAACTTACTTGTAAGTTAAATCTAGGGCCATCTGCATTAATAAGTTACTCTAAACACATTTTACTTAATCACATTCAAAACACAAAACAAACCAACTAGCATCATTTGTTTGAAAATTATCATAAATCAATGAATTATATTCCTAGCCATATGTAATTTATAAAACAGTAAGCTGATTGTTTCAAGGTGTTAGAGTTTATGCCTAAATAACTGGATGATACAAGAATTTCATTATTTTATTCAAAACATAATATTAAGAATTTGAACCTTTCTGAACATATGGAAACTACATTTTAATGTGTATCTTTAATATAAAATCTGTAATATCTATATATTTGTTTAATCACGGAACAATTAAATGTTTTCAAACTACTTTTCTCTGTCTAAACATATGGCCGTGTAGTAGAGGATCAAGTAGTCTGGGCTCAGGAGGTGGTTGTAATTCCCAGGATAACATTTGCTGAATATGTATAATTAAGCAAGTATGTATACAATAATGACTATTACAGAAAGGTAGAAAAAAAGTGGAAACCAAACCAAGGATGCTTGGGACTTTTAGGGCATTTTAAATAAATAGTCGTAATGACAATTTTTTAAATTTTGTTAAAACACTATAAATCAATTTATTCAATACCAATTAAAAATACATAAAAAACACATTGTACACTATATAACATAACAAGTCTCATTTTAATATATGTTTTACATATATGTTATGCGTTTCGCGAGCCTGGTCTGCTTTATCAGGAATACAGATACCTAGGATAACAAAATCATTTTTTGAAGAGAAATTGATATATACATAAATACATGTACATCAAAAAGTTTCAACAATATTCATTAACATTTCCACAAAAACAGAACATAAATGTTATCCAATACCCTACATTTATACAGTATACAGTTCTCAAAAAGCTGCACCCAGGACAACAGGTAGTTCTTTCACAAAATGTTATATATGACAAAGCAGAGCAAGAGTCGCACCTCTCAAACAAAAAGGACACCAAAATAAATAGATCCATAAATCCTTATATGTTTCAACCTTGCTTATCCAAAATTTTAAAACAATATAACTATTTCTCAAATACCATCTATATTCAAAATCCAGGTAATACCTTGCTCTCTCCAACATGGGGAAGTACGTAAATCATAAACCTTCTCTATTCCCACGTAATCTAAAATTCATGCAGATGTTTGAACTTTAAAAAACTCAAACAACTATTTTGTGTCCTTAAAGTACCATGAAACACTATAAATACATGTGAACAACATTGATCAGTATCAAAAAGTGTCACCAATATAAGTGCTGAACCAAATCAAGTCAATGATAAGATGTCGCTACTTACAATACAAGAAATACAAAAACCTTGATATCTCTTCAGGTACTGACATACATTGCTTATTAGTCCAACTATAATCTAATCTACAAAATCATCGGAACATGTAATCAATCAACTTTTTAAAAACATTAATTCTCAAATCTTTATCAAAAACCAACAGCAGGGAACACCATACTAGCAGCAGGAGTTTCCCCCCAGAACCTTTAAAAAGAAGCATACCTTACTCACAATATCTGAGGATTAGAAGGAATTGTTTCAAAAAAAGATTCTGAGTTTGACGTAGCGGCTAAGGGACTACAGGTGAGATTGTTAGAAAGAGGCTATAATAAAACCAGGGAGTGAAAAAATTGAAACGTATGGAGATACATTTTAAGGGTGGAGAGAAAGTGAAAGAACAAGGTAAAATAAAAATCATAACCAGATACTCTTCACAACATCAAGACATACGAATGATCTGTAATACATTTTGGTCTATTTTAACATCTGATCCACTAATACAAAAATATAGAGGCACACCCTAGGTGTTTTATAGAAAATTTCATTCTCTAAAATAAAAGTTAGTACAAATCCACATCAGTAAAAAGGCTAAACAAGTTTTGTAGCCACTAACTGGCACTTTTCTTTGTGAAAAATGTGGCCAATGTAAATACACCCACTCAAAGTAGGATGAAGTTCAGATACCTAAGGGAATCTTCTCTAACCTAAAACAAAGATAAAATAAGAGGAGTAATCTATTTGGCAATCTGAAACTGCGGCTATTATTATGTAGGCAAGATGAAAAGACAATTTAATAGACGCACTTATGAACATGTATATTCAGTGGTGAGTGATAAAATCTTGACTCCTCTGAGCCATCACATGGGGGTAAATCATAATTTTGATGTCAAGAGAATGAGATTTATTGCCTTGAAATGTCTCTTTCCTGATCCCAGAGGGGGTGATTTTGACAGAGTTCTGCTTCAGAGAGAACCAAAATATATTTTTAAATTGAATGTGACGCAACATTCAGGTCTAAACGAAATGAAAAGCTATAAATGTTTTTAATCTAATTATGTTTTTTTTGTTTTGTTTTTTTTAATAAAATTTATTAAAATTGAGATCCATGAAAAAATTGATAGATTAGAATGTGGAGATGGAAATAATTTAATACATATATGTATGTATGTTTACTAGTAAATATGTTATCAATTTGAAATATACAGAATCATTAAAGTGGTGCTCTCTGTCCCCAAGTGATAAGAGCAAAATTTTTGTGCTGCTAGGGGGCACCAAGCTCCACACAGATAATTACCCCAGGGTTGAGTGAGCGAGATTTTAAAATTCGATCTCGTGGCGAATCGGATCGTTTCTAGTTTACCGAACATGTAAGTGAGAACGGCCTGAGTAAATTCAGCCGTCGAGATCTGATTGCTCTTGCAGGCCTGTAGTATGTGTTCTTGCATAGAGATTCTCTATCCAAGAACACAGGAGTATCGCGGCTGTGAATGAATCATGAATGAATGCAGCCGTGGGAATCATCCTGTGATGATTATATGATATAACATTGCTCTGCTGTATTATTCTTGGTCAGTCATATATAACATTCCGTGAAAGAACTACCTGTTGTCCTAGGTGCAGCTTTTTTAGAAACACTGTATATGTGCAAGTTATTGTACATTATTTATGCTCTGTTCTTGTGAAAATGCTAATGAAACTTTTTGATACACATGTATTTATGTATATATCTATTTTTTTAAGTCTCTGTATTCCTGATGAAGCAGGCTAGGCTCTGTGAAATGCGTAGAATATATATATGTACAACATCTATAAAAATGAGACTTAAAACGTTATACAGTGTACAATGTCTTTTTATGTATTTCTAACTGTTATTGAATAAATTATTTACAATGGCTAAGGCTATTTATTTAAAATGCCTTAAAAGTCTCAGGAATCCATGGTTTGGTATCCACTTCTTTCCTCCTTTGTGAAATGGTTAATTGGGGATGTGGCACATGTAAATATCTGTTAAAAAACAGAAGGGGGAGCTGCCTAGTTTTGGTATAATGCTGACTATTTTTTTTTCTTAAGAGAGCTGCTTTTCTGAAATTGAAATATAATTGATTGGCTGTTAGGAGTATCTGTTAGGAGTATCATTCTGTAATATGCTTTAACATAAAGGTTCTGGCTGTATTTGTGCAAAACTGATTCAGTCACGTTGAACAAATTTGTTTGTTTCTATGGACCTGATTTAAGAAAGCTCTCTAAGGCTGGAGAGAATACACTTGCATCAGTGAAGTTGGGTGATCCAGCAAACCTGGAATGGATCTGGTCCAGTATTCAAAACATATGCTAACAAATAGCAAAATATTTTTAAAAATCCATTCCATGTTTTCTGGATCACACAGCTTCACTTCTGAAAGTGTATTCTCTCCAGCCTTGGAGAGCTTTAATAAATCAGGCCCTATGTGTAAATCCTTCCCTGCTATCAGCCACTAAAAACACCTAAATTTTGGTACATAAGCCAGAACATCGTTGTTGCTGCATGTACCCAGTTAGTTTGCACTCCATTTCTCCCAGTCTTGGTGCCACACTATCTGATAAGCTGCTTGCTATTACATGACCAAATTTGCCCCGTCACCCTTTTGGACCAATTGACAGCAGAGCTGCTACTGGCAAACCCTAATTGGCTACATCCTAAAACTCACTCAAGCAAAGTGTGGGAGTGAAGTTGGGGGGTCCAAATATGTTTAATGGTAGCTCTAAGTATAGCACATATTTTGTCTATAGTAACAATTTATTGCATGCAGTTGCATTAGTTTGGTTCGATTTACCGTGACATATTTCACATTTTGCTTTTGTTATAATATTGCAAGTCTCAAAACATTGATTTCAGTTCTGAATGTTGTGTTTGTAGTGTGGATGGTGCCACAAGTTAATTTTCAAAGGGAGAAAAGAATAAAAAACCTGACTGTTGGTTGGTTGGGAGAATGACTCCCAACCAAGTTCAGTTCTGTGTCTCTCTCTAACTTCAGCAGTAAAACAGAACTGTAATAGTTATACTCCTGAAAGCAAGTCAGCAATTGCAGTTTCCATACTTTCATCCTGACGTATTTTTTAATTCAAACATACAAATAAGAAATAAAAAAAGAATCTCTTCCTTTGTGTCCAAAAGAGGTACATTGTTTTTCATGAAAATGTATTTTACAGTATAATATAATAGTATGAGTATAATAAAGTTTGAAACACAAAATCATTAAAAAACAATAAATTGAATAAATTAAAAAATCTATTTATTTAAAAAAAAACAAAAAAAAAAAAACATATTATACTCATACTATTATATATACTGTAAAATAAATGTTCTTGAAAACAATGTACTGCTTTTACACATAAAAATCCAATGTATTGCATTCAATACAGTTATTTTGTATTGAATACAATACAAATGGATTTTGAATTTCCCACCCCGCCCGGCCAGGAAGTACACACGCACCGACGTCATCAGGAACTCCCCCGGTGACTCATCGAATGCAGAAGCAGGAAGAAAAAAGAAGACTGAGATTGTGGCCCTGGACAGCGCAGGACCCCGGCGGATCAGGTAAGCGCTCTATTTACTAACCTTCCCTAGTTGTTCCAACCCCAAGTGTGACTCGGGGTTACCACTTGTGGCAACTTTTTTCTACCCCAAGTCACACTCGGGGTTACCGCTAGGGAGGTTAATATAAAAAAGCATTCACTGTAAAGTGGATTATTAAGAAAATAATGAAAAAAATAACAATCTTTTCTTCAGAATTCTTTCCTATTTCCCATGCAGATGTCACGTTAAATACATTCTACTGTATGTAAATGTAAAATGTAGTTTGAAATAAATATCCCATTACTATAATTGTAATAGGCCTCCATGACTCCAAAGAAAATAACAGTTATTCATGTGCTGACCTTAAATTTTAAACTTTCATTCCTCTAAAATAGATAAATGATCTATCTCTTGTCAAAGTAAAAAGTGCAGCAGAGGGTCATAAAATAAGATTTCCTTCTTGAACATACATAACCATGCCTTAAGCTACGATGCATTACTTGCTACGTTAACAGTGAACAAGAGGACACTTCTTAATAATCAAAGAGACAGATTTATGTTAAGATTTATTATATGCAAGAAGTTCTCAAGCATATTTAATATCTAGCTACAGCAGTCATACATACATTTTAATATCAACTATTAGAAATGTTAAACTAAAGGGTCAAAGTATTTATTTTTAATGTAATCAACAAGATGTTCAGAAGCCAAGTTGCAAAAAATAAAAAAGCAGCTTTTGTTGAAAAACACAACTCCTCTTTAGTGTTTTCCATTTCAGATTTACTATTGCCAGCTACTGCTCATCTAGAAGGTTAAAAGACACCCATGATGGCAATGACAAGCCCCCTGGAAGACCATCATTACACATCATGAGCCTACAGTAATCCTGCACTCAGTGGAGCTCTAACACTATTAACAGGGAGTTGTCAGCTGTATGTTATGTTCAAAAATTGCTTTATAAACATCTTGAGAAGTTCAAAAGAGCCTAATGTTGTAATAAAAGTACTTCATAAGTCATAAGACTTAAAAATCTTGTTTGTGATTATTCCCAGCACCAGTATCAGCCACTTGCAATAAGAGCTTCTGGAATATGTCTACCCAGCACAACATAATCCATAAATGTGAATCAATATGTTTCATCACAATGGCTGTATCAGGAGCAGTTCCAGCATCATCACCATGCTGGCCTTTATACACAATCACAATTAGTCCCTTAGTTTCAGCAGCACAATCTAGGAGCATCTGGCTATTCTACACCAAAAAGCCTAAAGCAGTCACAATGGACCTGATTTATAAAAGCTCTCCACGGCTGGTGAAGATACACTTTTATCAGTGAAGTTGGGAGATCCAGCAAACCTGGAATGGATCTGGTTTAGGATTCAAAACATTTGCATAACAAACATAGCAAATGGCAAATTACTTGGAAGAAATCCATTCCAGGTGTGCTGGATCACCCAGCTTCACTGAAGAAAGTGTATCCTCTCCATCCTTGGAGAGCTTAAAATAAATAATAAATAATAAAAATAAATAATAATAAATAAATAATAAAAATAAATAATTAAAATAAATAATAATAAATAAATCACACCCTGATGTCTATAACATCACAAAAACAGCACTGTTAAGAGGCACTAGTTATTGTTACCACAACCATTACCATTAGCAGTTTTATTAAAGCCTGGCTGTTACCCAAATGGTATTGAAAAATAAAGGCTGTAGACAGACCAGTACGTGTTTACTGAACAAGATCTACTAGACACATTTTAATATGACCTTCAAATAAAAATACATACAGAAAGATGTAATTGTATTATCCTTGTAGTTTCATATCTATTGCCAATAATTTACTGCATTGCTAAGCCTGAGAAAACATTTTTGTCTTAAACATCTATAATAAATGTATAAATTAAAAGCAGCGTAACATTTGCTGCTCACTATAGCACAAATTAACTGCATTCACTTATACTGAATTTAACTTTGCACAACTAATAAGGGTCAGACTAGATGTGCAGATTACGTAGATTACTACATTAAAACTTTGTAATTAACCTGGTGGTACATTTGTAAATGAATCCAAGTCCATGCAATATATTTTTTATTATATCCCTCCTCCCAACCGCATTTCTTTCTATTTAATTTCTTGTTTCACTATCTGTGTGTTGCTTTGAATTGATAAGCCTTTATAATACCTCCACATTCAATAGAGTAGCTATTTCAGATAAATACAATGTGATGAGCAGAGAGAACTGGTCTGGATTTAAATGAATCATTTATAGGACAAACATGGATAATATGCCTGCCTAACACAGCTAATCCCATCAAATTTCAGTCCTGAAAAAACAATCACCCTGTGCAGCTTCAATATTAACAAGCTGTGCTAAGGCTTAGTTTCTTCTGATATTTGCATTGGTATAAATATAAAATTCTGATTCAGAAATTGATAAATAAGGTAATTGAAGTATATGCACAATTACAATTCTTAAAGCTGACAAATTGCAACAAAAGATATTAGTAACAGGCTGCACAATAGAGACAAGGAGAAAGGCAAATTAATTGTATGTCAGAAAGCTACGTTTCTCTTTCCAGGTCAGTGACGTAAATGTCTTAACATTCTGTTATAGGCAAAGAAAGTTCTTAGAATCCCTTTCATTATTTTTATAAAACTAATGTCTGTTTAACATTCTTAATGCTATATTAGCCCAGTTTTTTTTAAAAAAAATTACATATAAAAATTATGTATATTGGATCTCTTATGTAATATCAATTCCTTACAAAGATAGGAGGTGCAAAACTTTAAAACAGCTAGGCTGTGAGCTAGCTACAACAATGTACATTTCTAAACAGATGTTAGATATTGTGGAGGCAGGAGTAGGTTTTAATGGGAACAATAAAAAAGTGGTCCGATAGAGAGTAGGCTCATTAAAAGACAGCAGTAGGACACAAGAATAGGTAGATGATTTGTTTTTCCCTTTATTTGAATCTCTTCAAAAACATATGCATCTCTCATTCCTCGCAACCCAGTCCTGCACATGGATGTCACACTCTTTCTCTCAGGGCATAGTCTGTCAGGCAGGCTCTATGTTCTTGGTTTTCCAATTTTTTTCCTATGCACTTGTTGGTTTTTTGTTAAAAGGTTTTAGACAAAAAAGGCAACTATAAAGTAGGTTCCTAAATGCACAGCATCCCTGCACCTTTGCTATTCGGTCATTTGGGGCTCTGGAGAAGGTGGAGGGTGTGGGCATTTTCCCGGTGTGCCCTTCCGTAAAACCTAGGTCTGTGTATTACCTTGATCCTAAAGGTCAACCTGCGGTGAGCTTACACTCTTTGTCTACTTACTGAGCAGAGGTCTTTCTTTGGGTGTACAAGTCCATGCCAACATGATGTGAACTTTCTAATGGCTGTACAGTTGTGGGGGTGTATCTGAATAGAAACTAGGAGATCAAGAGTGGGCAGGTGGGGGCCAGTTACTGCAGAGCTGGATCAGTGGAAAGTATATCCTCCTTCACACATAGAAAACATCCAAACATTGAACATGGGTTAAAGTGTGGATAGCATAGAGGGGTGGACAGGAGACTAGTTTGTACCCAGAAACAAGCTTTAATAATAAGAAAGATAAGAAACAAAAAGTTATGTGTAATAATTATCATTATTTAGAGATGGTTTTAACTATGTGCATAATTTATATTTTTAAGTGTTAGTTTATGATTTTAAAGGATACAAGAAAGAAAAATGTAGGAAAGATGAGTAAGTAGAGAGGAAAGAAGAGGAAAGAAATACTGAAAGTCTATATAAACTATTTATAAACTGCCCTAGTTTCAACTTGTGCATTTGATAACATCAAAAGTGTCCTCTCTCACAGCAGAATTAAGCAGTAATAAAGATTCACTTCACAGCACATATTCAGTGTAATGAATATTTCTCGCATTCCTGGTAGGTATGTAAAGCAAATTCTACAGAGAAAAATTTTACTCTATATTTTAATTTTAAAAAAATCATCAGATTTCATGCAGAAATGTGATAATATTGTGGGTTTAATTGATTTGCGTTGAAGTATATGGGTGCAAATTTGTTTAAGTTACCTGAAAAGCCCCTGAATATAGTATTGTCACCAAAAATTAATAAAGTGGGATGGGAAGGCTGTATGATCAAATCCCAAATGAAAATATTTGAAAGTAATGTATTGTTTTTCATTAGTTAGTTACATTTTTGTAGGTAAAAAAATGTCTTTTTTTATTCTCATATTCATTGCTTAGACTTATCTACTAATCTTCCGGATTGTTGAAATTTTCCAGATGTCATTTGATTTGAATCACGTAATTAATTTGAAAATTCAGAAAATATCTAATGGCGATTGTAGCATTGAAATTCCAGTAAGTAAAATTCAATGCAAAATACACCAGCTTAAAAAAACACACACACAAACAAAAAAAGTTGTCGTGCCTAGATGAAAAATATATTTGTGTTGCGACTAATTAGGACAAAATTGAATATGATCAAATCCAAACATTTCTGGTTCCTGGGTGTTTATTAGTTAGAAGCAATCAATGTGAATAAAATACAGTGCTCACAATCCAGGGCCCACAGGCCCAAAGGCAAGCCTCCATCAGCCTCCACCACCTCTCCATCAGTCCTCTCCACCTGCCACTCCTACTAACCGTAGCCCAGCAGGCGCCAAAAATCCTCTGATCCTTCACCCACAACTCAGCTACAGCCCAAAGCAGAGCCATCCACCATTAAAGAAGAAACAGTAATCTCCATTGAAAGCCTGCATACTAGTGGGCAAGCTGTCTCTTATTCTATCATAAAAGATATGTGTATATCATTAAAGCCTTCACAAGAATAGATTATTTTTCATCCTGCCCAATTTAGTTTAATCTGATCAGAATGGTTTTGTTAAAAACAGACAAGCTCCTGATGGTACAAGAAAAAACGGTTCAATCTCATACATTATGCAAAAACGAAGAAAATTCATCATATTTTTAATCATACTCTTATCATTAGACACTGAAGGCCTTTGATCGAGTCCGAAAAAAGTTTAGCTGAAGTTTGGATACTTTCTGCTAATATGGCCTGCAGGTAGTTTGTCCGATAATTTTGTCATCACTATCGGTGCTCACCAAGACTGCCTATTGTTCCAATGGAACTTTAGGCCGAGTCTATTAGAATAAATCCAAACATCTGTGGTTGCTTTATAAACAAGTACATCGCAAGTAAGTCTGTTTGCAGATGATGTTATATTGATTGTATCAATCCATCACTCTCACTACATCACATACAAGACACCCAGTGTCAATTTAGCTCAATCTCATACTATAAAGGTAACACTCAAAAATCTTTGAATCCTACCTATATTTATACCTTCAGACCTGCAATATTTCTTGATTAAATCAATTCCATGGTACATGACCATCCATATTTAAGCATTAAGCTTACATCATCCATGTCCCAACTATTTATTGCTAATTATAAACCTTTTTGCACTAAATTTTCATAGAATTTAATTAAATGTCATCACATGAACTATCTATCTCAGGATGTATTGCAGCATTTAAAATGCTCTTAATGGCAAACATTTTGCACCATTTTTTGTACACTATCTATCCTCATACCTAAAATCTTCATTAAATCTTTACAAACATTACTTATTAGATTTATATGACGGAACAAGAAATGTTCATTTAATGTGATGACTCGGTTGAGCTCCTTGTGTGGTTTTTGGCTCCCAAACATTCACTGGTATTGCTATGCCTCTTTTTTAAGGCAAATACAATTTTGGAGGAAACAAAATTTCAATAGGATATGGATAGCACTAGAATCCTAATTACTCTCTCCATATTACCAAAAGAATGTGCTATTGTCTTTCATAGTTGGTCATTTACCACCTCTACATGGAGCTCCTACTTTTAAAGCTGCCTTTAACGTCGGGGACTTCATGCTTTTTAAATTCTGGACTGACACTGGTAATGCCTATGGTGCTCGCAATAAATATCCCTGATGAACACTTACAAACATGGGAGAACCATGGTATACACAATATATTTATCAGTTGCTCAATGGTAAAATGATCAGACCATTTTGGTTTCTTCAGCACAAATATTCATTTGCTCCTTGTGAGTTTTATCATTATTTACAAAAATCCCATTTTTTAATAAGCACTCAATTCCCACAGTGTTGTTTTTTTCAATATACCACATTTTTTACAACTCTTTTCCAGTCTCCAAAGATAAATCCCGTTTTTTTATCTTGACAAATAATTTGGAATTTACTTAAAAAAACCCTTAGGGTAGCACAATTTGGGTGGGCAAATTGAAATTTCTCAAAGGACACCATGCTCCTAAAACTACTGGGAGCTACTTCAGAAATGATTTTATAGATGGCATCTCCCTCCTTACAGATTATTTAAAGTATACCCCCAACACTCACCCCATTGTTGGAGACAATGGCTCACTATCACTAATATGGCTCACTATCACATTTGCTATGGTATTGACTTTCCCTAAAATCATACTGGAATTCTGTGTTTAGTGTTTTTTCTAAACTCATTGACTTTCCTGTCAAACCTTCTTTTCAATTAGCTTTTTTACATGTTGGTATGGACACCATACGCTCTGCGGCTAGAACCATAGTAGTTCACTTAATAATGGCTGCAAATTCAATATACATAAAGCAGCTTTCCCCCCAGCCCCTATTTAGCTGGGTACGCCACCCAGCACTTTTCAGTAACCACCCAGCTGTTTTTGGGCCACATAAAGTTGGGCCACAATACAGCGACCACCACCCGCCTACAGCTTCTACTCACCCAGCTTTAAAAATTAGGTATTGGATTAGGTATTGGAATACAGCCACGCTTCCCAACCTCTCTGATGTCATTAGCGATACCAACGTATATTGTTCTTATGAAAAAATGTTTGCAATTATAAATAATAGATCTTTGCACACACATGGTCACAGTGCTTCTTTTTTCCCTTCTCTTCTTTATCTTTTTCTTCCAATTCACCACTTTACTTACTTGCTCATTTTTCACCATGATAGTTTACTTAACAGACGTATAAACTATTTGTATTCCTTTAATAATATGCTTTGTACTTTGAAGGTGGCCTAAATTTTCCATAATGGCACATTCCTATGCAAAGTGCCATGCTAAGGCCAATAATTATTGGTTGCAGTGTACCTGTATATACAGGTATATTTTTTAAAGAAAACCCATCAAATATGGAAGAAATATACATAACACATGGCAGCTTTGTGTTCATGGTATCCACAGTGAATAGAACCTAGAGCCTGCTCCTGCCAGACTAAAATGGTTTCCCTTGGCAGTAATTGAAGTGTAAAATGCAAGCACAAATGTTACTCACAACTTTCGATCTCTAATGTACAGTTCTGTTCATCCAGCGGATATCTTCTGAGATCCATCATGCAAGCTGCTGTGGTAGTTATCCTGGAAAAAAAAACATTCATCTTCAATTAAGGCAAAAAGGAGAAAATATATAAATAATGAAAGTATCAGTTATTAATTATTATAGCTTAAGCAACACACTATTACATTAAATGCTCTTCAACATTGTGTAGATACAGTAAGTTGGACCAGTAATGACTCTACTGACATAAAGTTATTTCACCAATACAAAAAACACATTATTTCCAAGGAGCTCAACATGACTTCAGCTAGGTACAAACGTGCAATTGTTGAATCTGTGTACAGCGGTCATCATCTGGACGACCCTCCTGGCAGATCCACGGATGATGGATGATGAACGATCGCAATGAAAGTGAAGGGGGGAGAGTGCAGCGGGGTGCCGCTCCGCCGTTCTCCCCTGTCCCCTCATAGAGCAGAACAGTGCTGCAGTCATTTGTCATTGGAAAGGATCGTGAAAGATCATTTCCAACAACAATTATTGCACATGTGTACATAGCCTTAGTCTTGACACTCATTATGTAATTGTAGAATGGGTGACAAGCTAAAGTGAAACCTGTAGGACATGGCAAAGATACATTTTTACGTGGAATAATTAAGGTCTGCAATGTGCTTTGAAAGTTGATCACATAATAGACATGTTAATTAAAAATTTATTTAATGTTGTTTGAAGACATTGATTGCTCCAAGAATGAATGAAAGTGTCCATCATGGTCAAATAAAAGGAATTGCAGAAGTTAAATAAGCTCTTTTCTGTGCCAAGTTTTCAGTGAAAGAATGGGCAAAATAAATTTTGTAATTTGATTACAAGAGAACAGATTAGTTTCCTTCAAAAGACTTGGAGAGCTTTATTAAATCAGACCCAATGTCTATGGCACAACCAGAATTTTCAATAACAGAACATCTTGGAAAAGTATACAAATACTACTGGTGATAGGAAAACAATATCAATTATTTTGTGTTTTAGACCTTAATACACCTAAGTTTTTGACAGAAAGGGTCAATCTACTAAGACCTTAAACATAAACATTTAATTGTACTGTCACACACCCCATTTGGTCTCTTGATTAATTAAAAAAAATGAATTACTGTAAACTTTGCGCCATACATTTGGAGCCAAGGGAAAGGGTACTTTTTGGAGTAAATAAATTTATTTCACTGAATGTGATTTCATAATTTTCTAGATTACTTGCATTGCTATACGCAAAAAATAATTTATCATTATGTTCTCTGTAAAACAAGAATTAATTAGGTCAAAGAACAAATACTATCCACATGAAATTTTGTGAAGGGCTAGTAGAACAAAGAGCACTCATATACCATCATGCATTTCATGTGATCCCATCCTAAGCCAGCACAACCTTAATAATCCTGGTGCTGATGTCATCAATGTCAGATACCTTCCCATGTTGAGTCTGATTTCCAGCTAGGTCACAATTGCACGGGTACTTACTTCTCTCCTCCAGTCTAGTCCTTTGGCTACGGTAGATGCACATGTTGATGCATTCTTGTAATCATCTTTTTTCCAAGGCTTAATAATTGACATTGCTACAGTATTTTGTTCTCTTGCATGGGCTGGAATTTGGTGATTACATGCAATTATTTACCTGTAGGCCTTGTCCTATAATTTGGTTTTCTTGTATGAATGCAAATAAAATTGAAAATCAACCCATATGTTCTGTACTATGAAGAAGTTCTATTTTTGATGTTTTTGATTGCAGTTTTCTATCATTTTTTTTGTAATCATATAGGGACATCCATGTCTGATAAAGTGGGACCACTGTGTCACAAAACAATATATTAGATACCTCTTATTTTGTGATCATAGTTTGTTATTTCCTGTAATGTTACAAAGATTATTGGTATGACAAATATATTTCTTTTAAAAATGTTTTAATAAAGTAATAGTGTTTTTCCTGTTGATATATGATTATAGGAAAGATAACTCATGAACCTCTAGTAAAGGTTTTTTCTTTATGTCTACTACATAAATGTCAGTGTAAGGCCCTGGACCCCAGGACTTACTGTGCAAGGGATGGTGTCTGGGGATAGGCCGGCAGCAAGCCAGGAGCCCACAGATAAAGCAGTACCAAGATTCCAATGGAGCCAAGTCCAGAATACAGAGCAGAGGTCATACACAAGAGATCAGTCCACCAAATGAAGTACAAAGGAAAAGGCACAAGCAGAGTCGGGGTCACAGGCAAAGGTCTGTCCAGGTGGGTTGTCAGGAACAGGCAAGGTCAGCAACAATAAATCAGACGAAAACACACTCCTGCACAGATTAGCCCAGCTATATGCTACAACAGGCCCTGGTGACTGGGAGCAGAGAGGTTTTAAAGTCCCAGCAGGCAATGGCAGTGCAGGACTAAGTCAGGAGCTAATTGCCCCTGAAATCCCCTATAGCTGTGCACAGCCTCACAGACTCGTACTGGAGATGCGAGAAATACCTCAGGTTGCACAACTAAAGGGAAGCAGAGGCTGCTGCTATCTGTTTTCCTGGCTGCTGCAAATGACATCACTGGACAGAATAAACAGGGTTTCATACTGCAATAGCGCACAGCACAGAGTCGCCGGACAGATGCGCATTTCCCAACAGTCAGAAAGGCCATTCAAGCTGAACTCCAGTTCAACTTTTCTCCTTCTCCTAAAAGTGATTAGTCCTTTATCCCTGCGCATTTTTTTTCCAGTTTAACTTTTGTGATTCATAGTTTGTCATGATCATGATTTTTTTGCAACATTTTAGTCAACATTGCTCCTATTTTGTACATTCTAGGCCCTGAAGTATCTCCCGCTAACCTCCCGCTCCCACTAGGGTTGGTGAGTGTTAGGTATCACAGACAAATAAAATGTGTACAATTATGCAAAAATTTGTACTTTTCAGCAAGGCTTAAATTTAAAATACCTTTAAAATATTGGGTAACTTTGACCCCATGACTCTAAACTAAAAGTTTAAGTTACTGTGCACTGCTCAAATCCTGCCTCCCTTATTAAGGAAGGGAAAGTTCAGCTCTGTGGCAATGACAAAGCAATAAAAAGCTATCCAGGGTTACTGCCCACATATCTGCCTCCTCCTCCTTTAAGAAATGTTCTATCTTTTATCAAAGAATAAAAGATGAACTGTTAAGTCAAGAATAACCCACATCCCTTTTTAAATACGTAAAATTAAAACTAGCACTCACTAATTTGCAAGATGAAAACTGATTAACTGTGCATAATTTACTTTGATGAATGCTCCATTATTTAGGCTGCGTGCTATCAAACTGCATGTTAATGCTGCATTAAAAATGCTAACACTACAGAGTGAATCTATTATAAAAATGTAGCAGGTGTTATCAACACAGAAAGCATCCCGCTAAGTAAACTTTTTATTCAAAATGTTCCCAGAGATTTCAATCATCTATTAGTACTTTATTTGGTGTCACTTTTTTTTGGAACAGATGTCTGAAAATTACATGTGTCAGTACAAGATTGGAGTTCATGGCTTTGAAAAACGAAAGCATAGTTCATGTGATAGTGGAACAAGGACATCTGTGCTGTAATTAGGCATGAGCTAACTGATCTACAATGTTTAATATTTAACCCAGTTCAGGACAGCATTTTCTATAACAAATTTCACCCTCATTCATTTTTTCACCCACTATTCCTCTTTCTTATGTTCGCTTTAACCTCCCTGGTGGTAACCCTGAGTGTAAAAAAAAAAAAAAAAAAGCTGAAAGCGGTAACCCTAAGCCACATTCTGGGTAGCTAAAAACATAAAAAATAAAGACTTTCCTGGTCCCAACGGCATCTTCCAGTGCTCTGCTCATCGCATCCTATCCTTTGGTCGTGTCCTCTTCCTTCCATCTGTCCCCCAGCAAGTGCGCTCACATTCCCCGGGAGTTCCCGGTGATGTTGGTGCATGCGTCACTACGTGCGAGGGAGTGTGACGGGAATTTCAAATTACTTTGTATTAGATTCAATATGAAATAACTGTACTGAATCCAAAACAAAGTAATCATTAAAATATATATTTATATATTTTACATATGCTACTGTACAGGTATAGTACAGGTTTCAGTATTTTTATGCACTCCTGCTTTAACAGAATTTTGTGTTTTTTAATTTACATTTTATTATTACATTTATTAAATATTGGACAGATTTTGGTGAGTTATGCCTAAGAGTTATAGGCCTACAATGTAAAATAAATTTTCAAAGTACTGCTTTTTTACATATAAATCTGAACAGAAATGAACTGACCAGAGGGTTAATCCAAAAACAATTTAAGACCGGATACAGGACATTTACCCGATTTTCCCCTCCAGCCTTGAACAGCCTGTGAATTTCCAGCAGTCTACAGCTTATTACCTAAATAAAGAACCTGTGCTCTGTAGGTCCTGGTAAGGACCTGGAAAAGGACCACGTGGCCAAGGACCCCTCCCAACTCTTGGCCTTCAGGGCTCCTAACACAAGATTTTCATAAAAGCCATGTTGCTGCCAAAATGCCTTGCCCATTAACAGACACCTTAGCTTGGGTGCTGAGTAAACCCTATCTAAAACTTTTCAAGCCATGTTATGGAACACCCTGTAAGAGTGGAGAGTCAGATTTTTTTCTGAATAGGTAATCTGGTATGGTGTTGCACTGAACATAGATACCATCACAAATTGAGAACAATTATTTCTCTTTTTTAATAAAGTTCATATACTCAAAGCTCAAAATTGACATGGTAAAACACTTATTTACCCTGCTGTCTTTTTGTTCACTTCTTTCCAATAGGAGCAGAATTGCCCCTCTAGGATGTTCTTTGGAAGTACAGTTTTACAGTGATCATCCTCATGACACAAGTAGTCTAGAAAAGAAACCTTGGTCCTGATTTATTAAAGCTCTCAAAGACTGGAGAGGATACACTTTCATCAGTGTACCTGGGTGACACAGTGAACCGGGAATGGATCTGGTCCAGGACTGAAAACATTTCATAACAAATAGCAAATGACTTTGAAGAAATCCATTCCTGGTTTTCTGGATCACCCAGTTCCACCAAATAAAGTGTTTCCTCTTAAGTTCTAGAGAGCTTTAAAAAATCAGGGCCACCAATGCCACATGAAATTGTTTTCATGTACATGATGCTAATTGGAAGCAGAGGTAGTAAGTCAGATGTGCATGGTGAAGTATGTAAAACAAAACACTACATTTAAAGGTTAAGTATACTTTTAATACAGTAGCTGAATTTAGTAGAGGGAGCTTTAACTTTTCATCCACAGTCTATTAACTTCCAGGATTCCAAGTTCTAGTTGAAACATTATAATTGGTTAATTACTTTCTTCATTAAAAATGAAACATTGTAAAAGGTCTGTTTTGGGCACAAATGGTACAAAGCAACCAAGTGCCTATTCACTGCTATTTAGTTTTAAGGATAAATGTAATTCTAATAGGAATATCAGCTGATACTAACTTTGAACCAGCCTGCATACATGCGGTTTATTTGAGTACGGGTTGTGGAATGGGTAATTGGTTTAAATACAAAGGATACATGAAATGTATGATAGCCATGGTTTCGGACAGGGAGTTACTTGTATATTGTTTAATAAAAGTAGTGAGATCAGCTGAGATCAGTGTATAATGGGCTGTGTGTTCACTGGGCTGTGTGTTATTTTTAGAAGGAACAGTTTTAGAACAGTTTTTTTTTCCTAGTTTACTCTTTTCTAAAACTAATAGAAAATGAAAAGTAATCATGTCAGATGCCATGCCAAAAGAGTATTAATATTTTACTTTTTATTTACAATACTGGAACTCATCGTGTGGGCGTAACAGTTAGCTCAATGGCTAGCACTCTTCCCTTAGCACACTGCGTCTCAGGTTTGAACCTCAGCTAGAATGCTATCTGAAAGGAGTTTGTATGTTTGTATGTGTTTGTGTGGGTTTCCTCGGGCACTCACAACTCACAAATCCCAAATTCCCTTTGAGGGACAATTAGTGACACGACTATGGGCTTTGTAAAGCACTGCATAATATGTTGGTGCTATAAATCCACCAGTTAATAATAGTAATATTGTGTTTATACCAGGCAGACTTTTAGGAAATTTACTGCAAAGGCCTATCTCTGCACCCACTGAACTGACTCAAGAATCTGCTAAACTTGAGAAATGCTAAACTTTATGCAATGTACATAATTGAATTGAAGAGTTTTTTTTACAGCAAAAGTGGATTTCCAATTAAATAAACTTCTCCTGAACACAAGTGAAAGTTATTTTTTACTGCTGAAGAATTTGACAAGATGTATTTTATATGTCTGCTAAATGAAATTGAAAAAAAAGAGTTTTATCTGTTTCCAATGTTTAACACATGAATCCAAAAGAAAAATCTTCAGAGAAAAACCTTTGATAGTTGGTTCCACTCAATATGCTATCTCCATTTCCCATAAGTATATGGCCTTAACTAGCAGAGCATAGCATTTTTTTTTCAAATGTGAAAAATAAATTACTTACAGATGCTTTTTGTCACAAAGCATTGAAATCCCCCCAGAGGTCCTCCAGCTTATCCAGTTCATAAAAATAAATTACATTATTCAATGTCCAAGATTTAAACAATGAAATAGCATTTTAGTTTACCTGACATATTCTCATTGAAATACTTGCTGTCAGAAGTACAGTTGAATTACTATTTTTTTTTTATTTAAGCAAATATAACACAAACGTCAAACAATAAAAACATACATCATAAAGGTGAACATTAGGCAGTACAAGACTGCACATAGAAATTTATAGGAAATCGCTCAAATGCGGAAGCCAAGCCAGCACAAATGAAAAACCATCATCCTTACTATAAGGAACCATCTATAATCCATAGAAAATATTATATGAATATGCCGAAATTTTCAGCTTGTGAATAATAATGTTAATTCGAACTGCCTAAAGTATTTTTTTGTCCAAAAAACATAAATTAATTTGATGACTCACTTTTTATGTATTAAGTGGACAGCTAAAAAAAAATCATTTTCTTTGATATGGAAATAAACATGTCAAGAGAGGAGAAGTACAATTGTTAGACTTTGAAACATGATTGCTTTCTATGAATGATTCACCAACAAATATTTTTGCTTTAAGTAGAAAGCAAATCTGTTAATAATCATGGTAATTCTGTGGTTCAAAAGCTTGTTAAACAAAGGTAAAGTGCTGCCTGTTCTCTTATCTACCCAATTTTATTTTGACAGGCATTACTTTAAAAACAGTATTTTTTATCTTTTCTAGCAACTCTCTAATGCATGACTTACCACTTAAACTTCAAAATAAAATGTAATATTACTGACAGCCTATGACAACCTTTTATCTGCAGCATTATATAATTACAATTAATTATGTTTCATAACAAAAAGAAAACAATTATTTTGCATTTATTTGTTCACTTGTAGACTGCCAATGCTCTCTCTCATTTTGTTTAGTAATCGAATTTTAGGTTATAGACTCAAGTGATTACTTATTTTTTAAAAACAGCAAATAAGTTTTAAAAAGCAAGCCATTATTTACCTGTATAGCAACATGCACTGTAAAGCAATTCATCTTTAATGTCCACAACAGAAGCATAAAAGTTATTCAAGCCTTTTTCTCAATTTAGCTTAGCTTATCTTGTTTTCGTGTCCTGGATTCCAGCTCTGCATTTAGATTATAGATTAGAAGATCGAGAAGTCACTGCTAGAAAGGGTTAAACTGAGCTCCTAGGGGAACAGCCTGAACCAGTTTAATGTTTCTGTTGTGAACTTTCAGAATGATTGAGCATTAAAGTTAAAGCATCAGCACAATACTCAGATTCACATGGTCATTCTTAAAAGGGGGGTTTAGTACTGATAATTTTGTGCTCTGCTAATTTAACCAAGTTTGCTTTAATTGCATAGGCTTTCTAGCATATAGCCTCTCCCCCAGCGCACCTCTAGGATAAAATGCTGGAAAGAATTCAGGCCATCCCCTTCCCATACCCTGTACCTCACTTTTGGTCAATTACACAACCTATCATTGCTATTACAAACAGTAATTTACCAATAGGGAAGCTACATTTTTCAATACAGGAGATGTTAGAAGTTTCCGTAGCAGAATGCCCTGGATTTCAAGGCATCCATGGTACTTCACTTGGGGTACATGAATGCATTTAGGCTGCTTTTACTTTTGGATTAAAGAGTAACATTAAAACAGCACAAAGTTATCACATTTATTTGATTTGAAGGTTTAGTTTTTAGATCAAAGTAAATGTATAAAACACTGAACAGTATTAGTAAGCAACTATGGTACCTGACACATGGCTATTTCTTTTACTTTACTGCCATACTGCAATATGAAAGATGTGCAGTTCTTGTGCTTAGATACAAAAAAGAAAGAAAAGAAAGTATGACCTAAATTTTAAAGAATCTAGGGCAAAATTCTTTATGTGTCAGATCAGTGTATCTCAAGAACACAAAGTGCTGTGCCAGCATATTGAATCTGATTGTCCACACAAAGCTATACCTGAGTGATGTAGATCAGTGCTCAGTGAACCTGGAAAATTCTCACAGAAGTTAAACGTAACACAGTAGCATATCTGGGGGTTATTTTACAAATGGAATAGCCACCAACCAATTACATTCCTATAATTATACAGTATATAAAAAAAGTGTTTAAAAAAAGTTCCCCGATGATGTTCCTGGCTGACAAACAAAGCATAAAGTTTCACAAACTTTACCCTAAACTATTGTGTAATTAAGTGTTATTTAAAAAGCAGAGGAGTAAAAAATTAAAGCTAAACTTAAAGCCAATTTATACATAGCACTCTATGGGCCAGTACAATGTTATGTTTAGGTTTATTAATAAAGAGGAACTAAACTCAAAATCCCCCAAAACACAAAAAAATACACTTACCTTCAATCCTGCAGCGCAGTTGATCAGTACGGAGGTATATTCCATTAGGTCCCACGTCGTCCCAGCATCTGTCTTTGGGCCAGCCCTCCGGGCGCTGCCATCTTCTCTTCTTCCTAAGTCACCCGACTCGGCGCGTGATCGAGTGACGTAGGTTGGCAAAAAAGTGCCGATCTCACTGCGCATGTGTGAGATCGGCAAATTGTTCTCTTCTAAGGAAAAGGCTCCTTCTGCGCATGCCCAAGATGCCCAAGGTATGCGCAGAAGGAGCACACAAGAGCCTCTCGGGATGCATGACGTAGGTATCTCGGGAGACTTTGCGTCCTATTCATTCTCGATCACCTAGGCAATTAGGAATTAGGGGGCAGTGCTGCCCCCTTTTTTTTATAACAGAATTTTTACTTTACATTAAAGAGTTGTTTAGGCACGCTGTACCTATCAGGCATATAGAGATTTTAAAAAGGCATGAAAATATTACTATTTTAAGATGGTTAGGATAAATGAAAGGATCTATTTACAAAGCAATGAATTTGATTGGCATTGAACATCCATTCTGTGGTAGAAAATCTTTCAGATTGTGTTTCCAATCTCTCCAGATGAATGAAACATAGTAGATACAAAAGAAACAATGTTACTTGGGAAAGTGGCAGCAAGGGAGAAGAACAGAGAATATTAAATATACCCTAGGTGTTTTGATGCCTGTGTAGCAAACCCATATCTAAAATGGTTCAAAAGGAGTATCTAATATTGCATGTTACAATGACTTTTTGTAATTCACTGTGAAATAGAAAAAACATTGGGTTAAGGAGAAAGAACATTTTAGGTCAAAATGTCAAATTTGCAGAGTGCTTCCTAACCATGCTTATGGATGGTAAAGAAATGGATAACTATTTCATGATTACCATGATCTTTAATTGTGCAATGAGAAGGCTTGGTAAGTCTTTAACCATGCTGTATTGCTTAACTGCAGTAAAGGCCATGCTTTGCTATTTGACGGGAGTGTCTGGCTTACAAGACTGGCTGAATAGAATTGAAAATCCTGTTTTGGGACTATTAGGACTAAGAATAAAAGGAACCCTACAATTTTACAAGATTACTAGAACACAAATGGAAAGGATGTGGACATACTTCTCAACATCATGATCATTGGAGTGCAGAAATAAATTAAAATCTAATGGCAACAACAACTCTTCCCCACACTATCCAAAATGAAAAAAAATGTTCATTTTTAACATCCTGAAATCTTATGTCATTGGATGCAGATACACAAATGATTGTATATTTTATATTTTACAAAGAAAAGTTACTTAACTGTAACAGGTATGAATGATATGTTGGCAGCACACCATTAGTTTGATGCTTTTTCCATTAAAAGACAACGAAGAGGAAATTATTGTCTGCTTTAGTTTAAAACATGATAGTTTTATGATCAAATGTACAAATGCTCCAGCTTGTTTTTAGGTTCATTTTAAAGAACAAATGGGTCCTGAGATTAAATGTTTATGTTCTTCTGTGTTGACTTAAATGATCTGTTCTCTGCTATAATTTGCTCTGCCAAACAGAGGTTCTGCTTGCACCTAATATATTTCTGCCACCGTGTCAAGACATTGGTTTGATGTGGCAGAAAAAAATGACTTATGATTTATCAAAGTCTGTCATTTTTCTTACTGACAGACCCCACACAATCTAAAAAAAATCTGTGTACGCTATAAAAACAGGTGCAATACAAACTGATATATCTAAATGAAAACCATAAAAGATTTATAAATGTATATGTTTTTGTTTAAAACAGAAATCATCACCAAATTGTATAAACAATGTTTGTGGTATTAAAGCTTCATCCCCAGGGACCAGAAAAAAATTGCCTTTGCACTGGGGTCTCCCTACACTGCAAGACTTAAATGCTTGTTAAAGTAAACCTAAATGTCTCTTAAAAAAAAAAACAAAATGCATCACTCATGTTCATAACTTTGGAGTTTATATTCTAATTGAACTGAACAATCCTGTTTTTCAAACTAATTTACAGGATCTCCTATTGGCTTGTTTGAGGTGGCCTCGCCCCTTACCAACCACTAGCCAATGGTAACGCTGTCTGTCACTTACCTTGACAATCATCATCTTACAAGCCCGGTATTTACATTAGTTATCAGCTTGCATCTAAGGCTATGTACACATGTGCAATCATTGACATTGAAAAGGATCTTTCATGATCCATTCCAACGAATAACCACTGCACGATGGATGAATGAGTGCTGTACATACATTCATTATCGAGTATTATCTAAATATATCTGATAAAAATGTATATTTGTAAAGATTGAAAACTACTTTTGGATTAACATATGCATGTAAATGCATGCAGTTGACTATTTTTGTCTGTTAGCAAGATTCAATTTCAGCACCATTATAATTGAAGACTGGAAGTTGATGAGAACAATATTAATTATAATAATAAAATTATGAATAACAAAAATAAAGAAATATATTTGGCAATGCTGCCATATGTGCATTTACTCTAAATTACACTACTATTTGCACCCTATTCCTTCGAACACAAGAGGACATTTTCCCATCCAGGCCCATACAAGGCTTTCCTTTTATTTTAGTGATAGGAACCCTAATGGGACCCTGCATAATATCATAGACAGATTTCTGCAGCATAAATAGAGATGGATTATTTGTTCACTGATCTAACCTCAGTAAACTGAATTGGTTGTTTGGACTTCTGAACTATGCATTTTGTCAGTGCTCTCTTTCATTTTAGATTAATTCACATAAACCCAGGAGGTAAGAAGGAACTTAAAAGAAAGCCTATATTCAATTCTGAACTAAATATACTAGCTTTGTTTTTAGATTTGAAATAAATTCAAACTGAATACATTTAATAGTGATATTTTCCCCACCCCCAAAAATAATGTATTGCTTAGCAATTTATTATGCACTGTTTCATTGAATAATAAATAAAGAGATGTTGGATTTTTTAGGAAAGGAATTGATAAAAATACTGTTAGTATATTTATTTCCAATGCTTAGCCAGCAAGCAGAAACCTTTAAAACACTCATGTTAGGAGTTTAACATTTTCATTTGGCAAAGTACTTTCAAGGCAAACAGTATGTATATAAACCCTGTTTATATACATTATGTTTCTAGGATATTATCATGTCATAAATTCGATGAAGCCATGCCAGTCTGCACATTGGTGTGGTCGCTGGTACTTCAATCACTTGCCTTTTGTTTACGTCACAACTAATTTTCTCCCAATACAAATCGCTGGGATTGTAAAAGAAGCTCAATGCAGGGTAATGCAGTTTAGAAGCAGGACAAACGTACATGTGAAGAGAACCCTGACTGATCTTAGAGGCATCCTAAACCTATGCCATAGGTAAACTGAACGCACCTGAAAATCTGATTTCACCCATCATTATCTTACACACTTTTTATTTTGGATTTTATGATTTCAAGGAAATAAGAAAGGCTTTATAGGGCTTTTTCAGCATTCAGATTGTCCAATGACATCTTATTAGGTTAAACTTAATAAGCTGTTTTTAATTTTAAAATTTTGACACAGGAACAGGAAGTGAGGGGTGAGGGAACAATATTTCCAATGAAGCACCAGACAGACATAAAAACCTAATGAATTGTGTTTTTTAAGTTTGAAACATGTCAGTGTATTTATCGGTCACGAGACTGTTAGTTTGTAATCTGTTCTAGGGGAACAATTATGAAAACAGATTGGAAAGGTTTTTACTTCCTCCAGCTTTAAAAATGTGTGTTGCTTTTCATCCTTGGACATGCTTTGCTCAAAATAGGGTATATATTCATGATTATATAGCAAAACCCATGACGTGCAGTAAGGTGTTTTAAATCAACTACTTTCAACATCTTTTTGTTATATAACCCTGTAATATTTTGGTCCCAGTAACACCAGTAAGCATGCAACTAATTTTCTGCCCATGCAGCCCCGGAGTTTTCAGGGTTTTAGGCCATTTTCCATTGCTATTCTTAGAAGATTGATCATTGCTGTCACTGGACCACAGATACTATAAAAGGTTCTGTATTCTTCCCTCAATATATAGAAATCAATGTCATCAATTTGTAGCTTTTTTTACCCTCTTTCCTTCAAAGAGTATATTATGTTACAGCTTGGGAACTATTCCTTTGGCACCCAAAGCACCACCTGAATTCTAGGTTTGCACAATTAACTCAATATATTTTGCTTCAGTTAGTAGTGTAAAATGTAATGATTATGTGCAAAATGCAATAGCATAAAGAAGCCAGTCAGATGTTGCTGACCCCTATTGTCACAGAAAAAACACCACTGAAATGTACTGTAAAATTTTACATTTTATTATGATAAGATTTGTCATTGGGATCATAGAGAATGTGTTTTTGCAAAATCAACTTAAAGTAAGAATGTACTGAGCCAAAAAAATAAATCAGGATGAACAATGATAATAATGCTGTGTCCCTTTGCAGTGCATTTACTTTTGCAATACAGTAAACACAGCATGTTGCACTTTGCTTCTTCTCTAATAGGCTTATACCAATTACCAGGTCTAATTGGCTTTTTGTATGGCATATGAATATAATATTAATATTTCCCAACACTTCTACAGTGGCCTTATATATCCCGAAGATTAGTTATTTTTGTTATATATTTCTAAAGCACCAAAATTTTACAAATTGCCCCCCAGAGAAGATTACAGTGTCAATGTCTTTAGCAGTGTTTTTTAAACCATGGTTCCTCCAAAGGTAGCTGGGGGTTTCTTGAGTCTTGAGTAGTTTGGACCTCCCAAGTCAATTATCCCTGACCCAATTATATTTTTGGTTATGTGACATTCTTCCCACTGGCCACAATGTTAGGGGCACTCTTTTTATTGACCATCATGCTAATATAATGTGATCTGTGGATAAAATTAATATAAAAGGTGTACCCTAAGACCAGAAAGTTATTTCAAGGGTTCCAACAAGTTAAATAGGTTTAGAAAGGCTGATCTATAGTCTACTGTCCCTATAATCTAAGGTCAATTTTGGGGTTCTCTTCTCCCACTTATTTGGTTGCTGTTGCCAGCCTTCTTCTGCTAGTAAACCTTGAACATTCAAACAAAGGAATACAGCACAAATCAGAGCCACAATAATTTATTTATTTATTTAATCATGGCATGCATCCATCCATGCATTTTTTTAAACTTCGTTCAGAAGCCATAGATTAAAGACATTGGAGACGGTAAAGTCAGAACAGCTTTACATGTGAATAAAGATGGGGATGTGTTATATTTTAATTTGGTTAAATTTAAAATTGGGGTTTGGTTTTTGAGTTTATAGGGTAGGGATTTTCAATTGCTTGCTCTGCTAGAAGGATGTAGGTTGTGTATTAACCTCTGATCATAGATAGCACTGCATAAAAGATCAGATGTGATGCCTAACAGCTAGTAAAAAATATTTTTTAAAATGGATGTTACATCGTAAAAAACATCACCATCAAAAAAGTTCTTTAAAAAAACAAAAAACAAAAACAAAATGGTTTTGAATCAAGCAGGACTATTGCACACAGCAATATATAATAAATAAACTCGGTGGGTAGTAAGCCTCTGTCATATTCAGCAAGTATGCACAACATATTTGCCAATGTTGGCACATACTTACCTTAAAGTTATCTCCAATTCAGTGGGTTTTTATATCAGCTAAACTTTAAAACGAGTGAATTCTGAAAACATGTTTATTTCAATTTTAATTAAGACGTTTTTATTACATGCACACAACACTTTTTTTTATATTTCTCTTTTATTTGATGGCTGTAATGTAGGTGTCAAAGAATTGTGGACAATTTTTCTCTCCTCTAAGTGATTGTTACTGCAAAATGTAACATTTCTCTAGAAAACAACTGTGGGTGGTAGAACCATTAATGAGGTTCAGTCTTTAAGTGACATGGTGACTCATAGCTTAAATGACACATAAAGAGGAGGAAACATAAAAAATGCATAACTATGAAATAAAACAGCAGTGTTGCACATTTAAGATTTAGAGCAAAGTGACAGTGTCTATGTAAAGCTTATCCCTCGACCACCATATACTCCCTTATCAAGCAATCCTCTGGTACAACTTCCTTTGTTGCAGCTGCCACCAAAATTCCTAGCACTGAGCTCTGTCAGAGCCCAAAGGGAGCAGTGACAGCATTCCCTCAAAATTGTGCTAAAAATTGGCTCCTAGGCCTGAACACTTCATCACCTTTTGCACCTTTGTGTCCAGTTTCAAGAGCAAAACAATTCTTACAAAGCTAGTGTAAACATTTTAACATGTTTTAAAACATATAATACATGGAATACAGGAATGTTCTAGAGTATTTCTGATTGTGTGATATAGTATGTGGAGGTTACAGTGCAGACTAAGCCTTTGGGGCCTGGTAGGATTAGTTCAAGCTAAATTATTAGCTGGTGTAAGGTCGAAAAAAAAACTTTAAAGTGCACCTAATCTCAGAAATTTCACTTTACATAAAATTGTAGACAACTTTTTTTTTCTAAAAAGCAACACCCTTTTTTTAAATAAAAAAGGGTGCAGGCCTGCCCCCTAATTCTCGACCGCCTAGGCTATTGAGAATTAATGGGAGCACAAAGCCTCCCGAATACTCACGTCAGGAATCCGGAAAGGCTCTTGGGTGCTCCTTCTGCGCATGCCCGAGATGCTTGGGCATGCACAGAAGGAGCCTTCTCGCTCAAACAGAAAAAATTGCCAATCTCAGGCATGCGTAGTGAGATCGGCAATTTTTTTTCCATCTTATGTCACCCGATCTCGTGCCTGGGTAAGGTGACATGGATGAAGAACCAGGAAGAAGAGCAGAAGATGGCGGCGCCCGGAGTGCCAGCTCCAGAACAAATGTCGGGATGACGTGGGACCTGATGCAGGACACCCCCGGAACGATCGGACTTCCCTGCTGGATTGAAGGTAGGTGTATTTTTTGGGTTTTTTACCGATTTCAGTTTAGTTCCTCTTTAAGATGAGGTGGTAATTAACTGTTTAGAAGCAGGGTTGTTGTAACATACAGAACACTGCAATGTTGTCTTATGTGTGTTTTTTGTTTTGTTTTTTTTTTAAACTTGTGCTTGGAGATGGGCTTTACTCTTTGACATTTAAAAATGTATTTTCCTATGTGACTATGAGCTGGAGAAGAACTGAAGGACATTTTATTCTCTGCTTTTTCCTATCTGTGCGTGCGAATTAATGGAAGATATAGTGTGCTGGTGTGCTTTTGCAAATACCAAGGACAACCCTTTTTTTCTCATGAACATAACCTGTTGAATAGTTAGAGTAACTATAGATGATAATGGTAAACATAGTGGTGTTAAAGCGTTTGAAAAACTCTGTGATCTATATATGACACAATGATCGCAGAAACATTTTAATGGTTTCAAAGTGATTTGTATATCATTTTTGCCTTTTCTAAAATATCTTTATTTTTACAAACAGAAATTTAGTATAGAGGGTTCTAGACATGACAAAGAAGTTAGAGAACATTAGAGATTTTCTAAAAAACAGAGAAAAGAAGAAGCTTTTATTTTTCAAACTTTCTCCATCTAATTGAAATCTGTATGAAACACTCTAAACAGGCATGCAGGTAAAGTTGAGAGCCAGGCTTAATCATTCTAAATTTTTCAATGAAAAGGTTATAGCCCAACAAAAGACACAGAAATAGATATGCAATCTGATATACCTCAAACAAACACCTCCAATTCCATCTTCCCTGCACTTGTTGTGTAAGATGTCTAAATATGACTGCACAATCAAATATAACCCTCAAATTAAATCCACAGCTTTCAGTAATTCAGTTATTACCAGAGCTGGTCAAACAGACTCCACTCCCATTCTCTGCATGTCTGTGCGGAGAACCTTTTGCAGCAGGAAGTAGTATATACTTTGTTACCAGCATAGAGCTCTAAAGTAAAAGTAAAGATGTAAGAACTGTGAAAATAAACTTTGAGCTTGAACTGCTAGCTGGAATAGTTTTACCTGGATAAAAATATTTCATGTGTGTGTATTTTCTAAGACTGGGTCTACACGGATGGTTTTAAAAACACATGTAAACATTCCTACTGTGTTTATAAGCATTTTTATGCACTTTTATTAGCGTTTTAAAGCTTGCCCACGATTTTACTGTGAGAAAACGTCAAAAAACTTGGAAAAACACCTCCATTGAAATTCCTACGTTTTTTGGCGTTACCCTGCGTTAACACTGATTTTTAATTTTTTAAACGTTGCAAGTAGCGTTATAGAAATGCTCAAAAATGTGCCTTAAGGAAACGTCCTAGTGTAGATTAGCTCATTGGAATGCATTGGGAAACTTCAAACATGGGCTTTTAAAGACGCAGGTTAAACGCTGGGAAAACGTCCGTGTAGACTAAGCCTTAAGGAGCAATCTGACAATGAAAAGATCTCTCCCTGAAAAGCACATACACACAGCTCAATGAGGGTTATATAATGAACAACACTTGATTACTTCACATTTTCTATTCATCTATTCATCTATTCAACTGATTAGACAAGCTTTTGCATATTTGTATTGTACATTTAAAGCTAAAAATTAATTCACACTTAGGAAACCAATGAAGTCTATCTAAAGCAGGCAAGCTTTTCTTATCAGTTATAATGAAATATCATGAGTGCAAGTTGGCATGATAACCCCCTTGGCGTTCTAATTCTCTCCGTATTTTCATGCAAAAAGCATTAATGTTTTTGCATGGAAATTTTTTACATTGTAGGCCTATAATTCTCTAACTCACCCAAATATGTCCAAGATTTAATAAATTTAATAATAAACTTTAAATAAAAAAAATCTGTTAAAACAAAGGTGCATAAAAATACTAAAACCTGTAATATAACTGTATATATATATATATATATATATATATATATATTATAATTATATATATATTATATAAAGATTTCATTGTATTGGATTCAATACAGCTATTTTGTATTGAATCCAATACAAAATAATTTGAATTTCCCGCTGCGCCTCCCGCATGCACGAACATCACCAAGAAAACATCTCTGCAGTCGCCAGCTAAAGATTGGAGGAAGAGGACGTGTCCCGAGGACCTGCAGAGAAGAGCAGGACGCCGGGGGATGCCAAAGGAACAAGGTAAGTGGTTTTTTATGTTTTTGGCGACCCCGAGTGTGACTTGGAATTATCGCTTTTTGCAAGTAAAATCCACCCCGAGTCACACTCGGGAATACCGCTAGGGGGGTTAAATGTTTTAAAAGGAAGTTAATTTACCTCTATTTTAAAGGTAAATGTAGCAGAGAAGCACGCTAGATGGTGCTGGAGGGGGCAGGATGGACGGATAAAATCTTTTACATCCTTTACCTAAGCTCCTGCAGTTACAGACATGTGCGGTCAACCAAAAAGGAAGTGAACAGAGTTAGGTATGGATATTCCCTGGTAGGACTAACAACGGTGCTAGTATGTAAGCAGCTGCAGCAACTGCAAGGTTGATCATGTAAAGAGGATCTCACTGCAAAAGGAAAAGCATTATTAGCCTATAAATGGCTTTTGATGGTCACTAATATCCTTTTTTTCCCACAGACACCAATACAATCCATTGACATGTGACCTATAGCAGCCAAAACAATGCAACTGATTTAATAAAGGTCTATTAAACCCCTAGTGGTAATCCCGAATGTGACTCAGAGGGGATTTACCATGCAAAAAGCGGTAATCCCGAATCACACTCGGGGTTGCTAAAAACATTAAAAAAAACACCTTTTCCATTAGCATCCCCCGGCGTCCTGCTGGTCCCTGCAGGTCCTAGGGACACGTCCTCCTCCTCCGATCTCCAGCCGGTGACTGCAGAGACGATCTCCGCGGTTTCCTGGTGATGTTGGTGCATGCGTCGGTGCGGGCGGGAGCAGCGGCCGGAAATTCAAGTCATTTTGTATCGGATTCAATACAAAATAGCTGTATTGAGTCCAATACAAAAAAATCTTTATATTATATATATATATATATATAATTATATTATATACATAATATACATGCTACTGTACAGTTATATTACATGTTTTACTAATTTTTTTTCTTTAACAGATTTTTGTTTTTTTTATTTAAAGTTTATTATTAAATTTATTAAATATTGGACATATATTTTGGTGAGTTATGCCTAAGAATTATAGGCCTAAATGTAAAATATGTTTCCATGCAAAAAAATGTAATGCTTTTTGCGTGGAAATACTGACAGAATTAGAACGCTAGGGGGAATAAAGAAGATAGACTGGATATCACTGGAGAACCTGGATGATCAAGCAAACCTGGAATAGATTAAGTCCAGGATTGAAACTTTTTCAATTATATATATATATATATATATATATATATATAGTGTGCTACTTTCCCCCACCTCTTGGAATTTAAGCTCTTCTGGGCAGGGTCCTCTCCTTTTCTGTCTGTCATTTGAAACCCCTATTTAATGTGTATATATATATATATATATATATATATATATATTGTGTGCTACTTTTTAAGTAATTGTGCTTTATGATCAATATATGATGTTAGTTAAACACAGTTAAAGGGGGTACTCATTAGAGTTTTAGATAACATTTAGGCTTTTCTACTACTTTCTACTACCCCAGTTTGCCACCTGTACTTTCATGTGACTTCATCCAACACTCTAACCCTCAGCACCTTAGCAGGCAATCAACAGTCATGATGCATGTCATCTCATGCATGTTGTGTGGTTTGGTTAGCCCCATGTAAATACAACTTTTATACAATTAGAATTTGGACTTAATTTTGGGAGACCTAGCAAAGATTGAAAGATTAGCTTCACATTACAAAATATTATTTTTTTATACTGTATTTTTAACTCCGCAATAGACATTTGCAAGCCTTTGTCAAAGGGCATGCTTTATAAGGCTAGGGTACAATAAGGTTTTTATAAGTTAATACAATGCAGTAGTAGCCAATAATACTGATTAATTAATAACACAGATTATTGTGTTAGGCATGGCAGAAAGGCGAGCAGGTTTTGCCATTGTGAAGCAAAACCTGCTAACCCCAATTTATAAAAAGCATTTTTATTGTACTATTGCAAAACATTAACAGTTTTATAAAAACCCAATATCCATTGTATGTTCCTAATGAATAAGGCTAAAAATGCAGAACACTGCATAAAATAAAATAAATATTTCAGATGTTGAATGAGCAATGACTGTGCGTCACATTGAGGCAAATAAAATTACATAACAAATTCTTTATAATGAGATCAAAGCAGAATAAGTTAATTGGAATTAACATTTGCTCTATGTGGACAGACGTGATTAATATACTCACTTAGGGGTTTAATTAAGGGAAGAAACTGTTTATGAAATACAGTGGTATTCTAGTATAATATGCAAGCACTGAAATGTGGAGATTGCTCCTAAATTGCTGAACACGTTTATAAAACAAGTAATAAATATGGTAAAGATTTTTAAAGTTATTCTAGGTCTGGCTCCATTTGTATTATCTATTGTGTGTCATGTACAAATGATGCTATCAAGACATTCAGTTCACCAGCTACTTGAGAAAGTCTGTCATTTTTATGCTCAGCTGTGGCAAAGAATCAATGTGAGTAATTGTACTAATTAGTGCTGCTTTGATAGTAGCCGTTTATCATAGGTCCCAAGAGGAGATATTCTCTATTTTACTTTTTCATTATTTATAATATTTGTCAAAGTTTGTGAGTACCTATAATTTACTACACCTTTGTTACTAAAACGGCAAAATAACATCCAAATGTACAACTAAAATCTTGAAATCTAAATATTAGATCATTCATGGGACAGCTCAGTATTATTTATAATGCAATAGGGTGGGCCCAAACATGCTTACCTTCATGATTATCATTCAATTTTTTTTTTTTTAATTAAAAAGGTGTGGTGGATGGGTGTATTTTTTCTAATTCAAGGAAAAAACAAGGTAGAATTTGCCAAGATTGCCACAAACTCAAAACCACAACATTCTCGGAGAAGGTAAGTTTGATAAAATGCTGCACTTCAATATTGCAGTTAAGGGTATTAAGTGACATTTTTAATAAAACATATTTTTTCACATCCCTCAGGGATTTATCCAACACAACTCTAGCAGAGCTTTTGCATCCTAAACACTAGAATCAGGGCAGAACATAATTTATTTTTCTCAAGCAAAAGTATAGTCCACCAGTTTTTTTACTTTTTTCTCCTGTAAGCTGGCTAGCTTGTATTGCACTAAACTACACCCCACCCCGGCCAAAAGAAACCTTGGTCGGAGATAGTGGGAGAGGTGATAAAAATAAGAAAGAGAGTGAGAGAGAGAGAGAGGGGGCAAGAAGGAGAAAAAGAGAGAAAGAAAAAGGGAGAAAAATGGAGGACAGAGAGGAAGAAGGGAAAGAGAGAGAGATAGACAGGTGATTCCTTTCATACAAATTTCACCCAGCACAGATCTCAGGAGTGTATGTGACCTTGGTATATTCACTTTCACAGTCCCAAACTTTGGAGCTGGTGGGCCAGCAGCACCCAGGCTGCATATCAGCACAAGGATGAATGTGTGTAACTTGTTAGCCAAGGACAAAATAAATCATTACAAATCTATGCACAGGTCACATCACCCCAGCAGCCCAATGCTGCATACTGATAATGTGCAAAACACATTTTTGGATATCCCCTTTTTACACAGATGTTGTAATAGTATAAATGCCACTCCCTAAGTCTAACTCCCACAGCCTAGGTGGCATTGTGAGAAATCAGGCCCAGGTAGTCCCCCACTCACTCTTCACTATAATTTATTTATGACAACCTCATAATGGTCAGGATTGGTGAATAAAACAGGTTGGAAAATCTGGGAATCACTTTTGTGGAATCACTAACTTCTTTAAAGAAGAGAATAAGAAATGACAAACTAATTGACATCCACCTGACCATGGAAGCTGGGTACTGTCGAACCCCCTGTCAGATCCCCTGCACACCCAGAGACAGGCCCTAGGTCAATGTGCATATATACTAAAAATAAATGCAACTTCAGCAGAAAGAGTAATGTGTTTCCTTAAACAAATCTCTTTGAGGAGCAACTGATACAGTTGGCTGTGCTAGATTATTTAATAGTGCTAACCCTACCTACTTTTTGGAAATGCCTGCTAGCTAGCATAGGATCAGCTTAACTAGAATTTATATCTCTAGGGTTTTCTTTAACTTTTAACTCAGTATGTTAAAAGAAAAGTGTTGCTTTAATATGTATTTTGTTTATTATAACCTCATTTGAATAATTGGCTGATGGTAGGCAATCAAAGTCTTTCCTTACTACACCTAATTTGGTTTATTTATACAAGGTGAATCTAATTAAGTGCACAAAATGATGGCTACAAATCTAGGGGATATTTTGCAGGAGTTATAGAGACACATTTGCATACTAATTACACAATTTATGACTCTTTAAACTGCTTTTCTGATACAAAAAATGTACTATAGAAGATACACATAAATACCAAAATCACTAAACACATTACAAACTAGTAAACTGTCTAATTAGTGAGTGTTTATATTGCTGTTTCTCTTAGCAGCAAGTTTCTGATTCAATGTTAATTTTACCTTACTTAACTAAGACATACTAAGCAGATACACAACCACAACTCTTGCAGGAGTTATAACCATATACAATCCTCCACTAAGGTGCAGTTACTCTCACCGTTATGTATTATTCTTGTCAGTATAAATGTCACTCTACATGTGCAACACTGCCCACAATCCTAACTACAGTGCTGCTACTTCTTGCTGGTGAAGAAAACTGCAGGGATTCACTATGCAATAGGTGATTGAGGGCATCATCAAATGCTATTGACTTTACCATCAAAAGTCGGCTTGAATACTATAAAAGAGAAGCCAAAGCTTTACAACAGCTTTTCTTACAGCGTGGCTACTATACAAATATCTTTGAAACATGCGTCTCAATGTGCTATTTCAAGTAATAGGACAGATTTGCAGTTTCAAAAAATGAAAAAAAAAATTATTTGGCTCAAATATAATAATTACTAAATATTCCAGACAATATAAAAAACATTTTTGGAAATTACTTTGAAATACTGGCATTTATTGAATAAAGATCCTGTAGTGAAGAATGTTGTTGATTCTCCTGAATGGTTTGTCTGTAGACGAGCTACATCTGTACACAATTATTGCAAAAAGACCCATTACAGTTATATCTGAAGAAGACATTTGTCAGAATAAACCTAAAAGGTACCTTTCAGTGTGGCTCTTGTCACCGATGGCAGTATATTAATAGTGACAAACAGGTTATCTTACCAAATAGAAAGCCATTTTCTCCACTTTACTTTGTGGGATAAAATACCTTTGGTGTTATTTATTTGATACTCACCACATGCTGTTTCTATATTTATAAAACTATTGGAGCTTTTCAGAAACATATATTACCACATTAAGAATCACTGACTGCAACATTTTTTTCTTTTTTCCTAAGCAGACATTTTTTTGGACCATACACATAAATATACATGGTGGGGGTGACCTATGAAGTGAAACTAAATGAATATACACGTCTAGTATTCACGCTATCCCCATGATAAATGACATGATTTTGTTTTTACAACAAAACTGTTACTAATTATTCTTAATGGTTACTTTATACATTTCCGAAATAGTTCTTTATTTATTGTTATTTATTGTGTTTAGTATACTTCAACATTTTTGTTACCCATACGACATAAGCATACATAGTTAACATACTTTTGACTTACTGTATATATTTATGAATACATTTGTTATACCTAGGTCTTTTAAGATCCCCCATTTTCTAGAAATTTAGCTCAGCCTATGCATTTTGATGTTTCATACAGCTAGCTGATATGGAGCCAATAGTTTTCCCCCTTTGAGTTTCTACAGCACTATGTGACACCACCTACATAACCTGGTTGCATCAACTCAGCACTGCCCCTCTCCCATGCTATTTCTGCATCTGTATGATTTTTTTCTATCATGTTCTGCCTTGTGCATTACACGCTGAGGTCTGGCTAACATATATATGTCATCATGCAGGTGATGTTACCATGTAGCCTCGCTCCTGAAACCAAATCCTTCACCTGCGGTTTATGTTTTCATTTGCCACAATTCCGTTGTACATACTTCCTATGTTTACTTACACACTGTTTTTCACTATTGCATCCATACTTGATGTATGGCCTTAGTTGGTTAAAATCTAAGCGCCATCACAACCACAGTCATGTGAATCCCCTTCCAAGCCAACTTTTATTTCATCTACGGCATGGTAAGTTTTCCACATCTGTGTTTTGGACAGTTGGTTTCACTTCGGGTGGTTTGATGTTTGCTGAGTGTTTTTTGTTACCCCCTATCCGGAATCTGGTAGGTGATGATACTCTTCTAGTTTGCTTAAAAATTTCCTTCAATATTGGGTTTACTCTCTACAAAGTGTAGGTTATCGTAGCATTTGTAAAGTATTCACAAGCTCTTATGTGTAATTTTACACAATTATTGATATTTTCAGTCATATTTGTATTTGGAATGAATACTGGACATTTCCATTTATAGCAATGGGTGAACCGTAAAACGTGTCACAGAATAGTGATGTCCTATCTGTGACATTTATTTTAACAAACATCTTTACCTGTGATTCATAGGGGTTCTGACCCATGTGATTGCAAATGCTATAACAATCTTAGCTGTAATCCAATTTGGGCACGTAATATTTACTGTATATGTTTTATACATGCTTAAATATTGCTTAGATTAGGAATAAAGACAATACTTGTACTTCGTATTTTAGTATTCTTGATATCCCTATCTATGGGAGGCAACTGAAACATCCCAAAAGGGATTTGTATTTATTGTTTCAATAGAAGAAGTCTGATACTAAAATATATCACGTGGTCATGAAGTATAAACATAAAACCAATGCTTTAAAGCAAAAAAGCAGAATGGTAAAACCAATTAGTGCCTTGTAAAGTTCTGGCAAACTACACTGAACACAGACCAACCAGAATTGCAACTGTATTTAATTAATACAATAATTTGTAAGCAAATATGACATATCACACACATCACTCTTTCTTCCCTTAGCACACATAAGATCAATGACTCTACATTTAGAATTTCAACATTTGAAATGTATCCTGGAAATTGTTTGTCATCCATCTTTTTTTATATTACAAGAAAGGTTACTACAATGTATATGACCATGCTTGCTCATGGGCTGAATTGAAGTGTTTGAGAACCATTTTGTGCATGGGCTTGTGTTTTAGTTATGATGCGGTTCCTGGTTATTTATGGTGCATGTTTATGTGTCCTTTGTTGAGATCACTACCTTTGTTCAGTTTGTATATAGTTATAAATAGTTATAAATTAGAGTTAGCATGTCCCAGAACTCTAACATTTGGATTATCTACATTGTGGAGTCAGGTATAGATAATCTATAATAACGGTTGTCAGGTAAAATATTAAAGATAAATGACTATACCCAATGGTAAAAGGATATACATTATTTATAGAGTATGACCCTGCTTATATTGCTGTAATAGTTTTTAATATTTTACCCTGTTTGCTTGGTGCCTTTGGAACAAAACATACAGTCAGTTATGTATAACTGTAAATACTGTCTAAAATCCTTGGCACTCTAGTTCAATCATTTACACTTGGATACCAGTAACTTTACAATTCCACAGGGTTGTATTACGTGAAGGATAGTACTGGTTATTGCAGAACATAAATTCTGTCAAACAAGCCCCATCAGGATTCCGTAGAAACAGTTCCAAACATACTTGAATTCTCTTCCCAAATTCGCTATGACAAATGAGTAAGAAGCCTAACGCAATGCTGAGAAAGACTCAGTTGCAGTTATATTTGTGAATGATTGAAAATCTACCATTACTTAAATTGTCAACAGAGGCAAGCTGCATTTCTTTTTTATAGGCCTGCTGATAAAATAAAATAGCACTTCTTACAAAAAAGAGTTATTATTTATTTTTGTTATTGTTGCAAAGCCAAAGGGTATGAAATTAGATAACCCAGATTTAACTGCAACCTATAACTGGTTGACTAATGTTCCAATGTGCTTTAATAAGCTTATCTGTGAGCTTAGTATGGCGATGTTTGCTGCCAATTGCTCCCTAATGCGTTCTTACAGTTCACCAACTAAAATCTATAAATAAATAGAAGAGATCATCCTCGTTAACCCTGGCAATGCATAACTTACATTAAAGTCTGTCTGTTTCGAAAAGATTGAAAAACAGCCTGCTAGCTGTATTAAACTTCAAATGGCAAATTACAAATTGCAGTAAGGTTGCCTCCAAACACTGATTACATTATACTAGGGATTATGTACCCATCCATTGATCTTTGGTGAGTTACCACCCGGCCTGGTTCATTGCAATCAGTCAGTGTTCAAGTGTTATCATGTGTTGGCCATATATGCACAAGGAGGGCCAGATTTAACTAGGTATACTATGCATGTGTCTATAGCTACCATTTTAAGGGTTTTAATGCCATTAGGTTTAACGTCAACAAAACCTTTCCTCAGTAGGAACTGACTGCGTAGCTAAATAAAATCTGGCATCTCTCTTTTATAGTGTGAAGAAAAAGGCTTGAATTCAAAACCTGACGTTTTGCTTAACACACAGAGTATAATGGATCACACAGAGCAAACACACAAGGGATGTTTTTTTTTGCAGATAATCACTCTTTATTCTCATTTCTATGGATCATCATCTTTTATTTCTATCCTGTAGACTCGAGCCCTTACAAAATGTGCCATCCACCAGACTCCAACACTAGTTGTGTGCCTGCTTTTTCTATATTTTGGATTTTGCATAGCAATCTTGATTTTTAAATAGTTTAGCAGTAATAATGTATAATTATGGTGTATTTACAACAGCACGTGGGCTTGGCAGATTCATGGCCATACCTTAACCTGCTCAAGAGGCCATATCAACACAGCTGTAACATCCTGTCCTGACACAGAAGTAATGCCATTACACACACACTCAATATTGAACCACTCCACCCCTGCAGGCAATGTATCTTTGAGTAGAAAGAACAAAAATCAATGCTCAGCTTTCAGGCAAACATATTTCTTTCCTTAGCGACTATGCCTTGATGTCTCTATATTCATAAGTATTTAAAGACAAATTCTAGTAACAAATACTACTTCTGGCAAGATCTAATGAATTGACTAGGCCATAAATGTAAAACACAATGAGGTATAGCCAAGTTTTGTAATAGGTATCTATATTTCAATGGGTAATAGGTATCTATATTTCAATTAGTTTGCTTATCTATCTAACTTCAAATGTGATCACAAACATTCAGAATGGTCCAAGACCCTGACAACAAAGACCAACATTTACAGAAAGCACAATATAGCTTCTGCAATATCCCCAGGACACATTATACTAGTATATTAATGCAGACCCTGCTTTATGTTCGCCCTCCTCCAGTATGAGCAGTCCTTCCCTATTTTTTGCAATTCTGTCTAAAACTATCTTCTATGCAGTCTCTTCTATGTTTGCTCTCTCCTTTTTATCTGCTGGGTTGCCACTAATGATGCAATTCTTGCACAAATGTACAGGTGCTAAATATTCCTGGAGGTACCTCAACCACAACCTATTCTCAAACTACCTTTCATTCCTAAACCCCACTCTTTTTAAAATAACATATCCTGATCAAGTTTCCACTCAGTTTAACCACACTCTATCTTTGGCTCTGGATAAAGTTGCCCTCCCACCTTCCGCTACCCCTTAACCTTGGCACAACAGTCAAACACCAAATGTCTACAAAAGCTTACTCGTGCAACAGAGCGGTAGTGGAAATCTCAGTGATGACTTCAGGGACTACAAAACTAGGCTAGAACACTTTACCACTGCATTCATTCTCACCAAGCAAAATTATTTCTCCACTGTCATATCCTCTCAAGCTTCCAACCCACACAGCCTCTTTTCAACAACCGACTCCTTCCTAAAACTCACACCTACAACATCCCCCTACAATTATCTTTTCTGCCCATCTGCCCAGGACATAGCCATCTACCTTAAAGATAAAATCATCCAAATCAGACATGATGTCTCTGCTCACCATGCCGCTCCAACAATATCCACCCCTTCCTTTGGTAAATCATCACTAAACTTTTTCACCCCTGGTACATTGAAGTCTCCTCTTTTCAACTCCTTCTACTACCTGTCCACTTGACCCAATTCCCTGTGATCTACTCCGTGCCCACTCCTCCACCCTGGCCCCTACCCTAATCAAACTATTTAACCTCTCCCTTTACACTGTTATCTTACCTCTGCCTTGAAACATGCCATTATTCTCCCTAACCTGAAGAAACCATAAAAACTCACTAGACCTCCTTTCTTGCTACCGTCCTATCTCACTTCCCCATTCATGTTTCCAAACATTTTGAGAGCCTTGTCTATCAAAGACTCAACTACTATCTGAACACTGACTCTCTACTTGACCCACTCCAGTCTGGCTTTCCTGCTGCCCATTCTACCAAAACTGCTCTTACTAAAGTGTCCAATGTCCTCATCAGAGCTAAGTCACAAGGCGACTTTTCCCTCCTCCTTCTCTTTGCTCTTTCCACTGTTCTTGACACTGTTGATCACCACTTTCTGATAAAATCAAATCATAAACTCCATTGGTATCAGTTACTTAGTTGGCTTCATATCAGTTTAACAGCTCCTTTCAAGTTTCTTTCAGTGGTAATTCCTCCTCTCCTTCTCTCCTCCCTGTTAGTGATCCCCAAGGGTCAGTCCTTGGACCAGTCCTCTTTTCTCTTTGTACCTCCTCACCCGGCAGTCTCATATCCTCCTTTAGTTTACAATACTAACTGTATGAAGATGAAACTCAATCTATCTATGCACTCCCAGTCCATGACTTGTCTCCTTCCTAGTTAAGATTTCATGCTTTCTGTCAGCCATCTCATCATGATTCTGAAACTCATCCTGGATAAAACAGAACTTATCATTCCCTGCTCACATTCCAATTCCCCCCTAACATATTCCTGGTAATAACACTTTTTCACCCCTCCCCTCAGGGATGTTGTCTTAACGTCACCTTTGATTCTGTCCTCTCCTTTACCCCACACATTCATAACATTCCCAGGTCTTGTCACTTTTACTTTTGCAACATTTCCATAATCTGCCCCCACCTTTACACAGCGACCATCAAACTCCTTGTACACATTCTTATCTCTTGTCTGCACAACTGTAACCTCCTCCTCTCTGGTATTCCACTAATCATACTCTCTCCTCTACAATCTATCATGAATTCTGCAGCCAGACTCATCCATCCTTCCACCAATCCTCTTCTATTGCCTCTTTGCAGTTCTCTACATTGGCTTCCATTTCACCTTAGAATGAAATTCAAGCTCCTGTGCTTTGCCCTTCAAAGCGTTGTCCCTCCTACCTTTCTGACCCTTCACCGCTCTCTTTGCTCCTCCAATACCTTACTAATGACTTCATAACTCATAACCTTATCACATGCAAGGCTTCAAGACTTTTCTGAGGGTGCCCCTTATTTCTTGAACTCTCTTCTTTGTCTTATTTGGCCTTCCCCTACTTTCTGCACAATAACAGCGGATCTATCACCAAAATTTTTACTTTACATAAAGTCATGTAAAGTAAAAATTTACTTATTTTTTTGTATAGGAACCTCTTTAAAAAAAAAAAAAAAAATGAAGCCCCTACCCTTTTGTCTTTACCACTGCAACAGTAAAGACACAATGGGAGTGAGGAATCCCCTGGGATACCCACGTCACGCATCCCAGGAGGCTTTTGGTTCCAGGATGGCCAAATATGGCCAAAAAAGTACCTAATACCTACCTAAAAATATCTGCCTAAATACAGTGTGTTCCTAATTTCCTGTTCAGGCTAAGATAAAAATTCCTTTGAAGCACTAAAATACTAAAAAGTGTTTTCATCCTTGCCTTCTAGACCACAGAACTCTGCCTATCCACTTGTCCCAGTTTGCATGCATACATTGTTTTCGTTTGAGGCAAAATATTGATGCAAAGTTTGAAATTAATTCTGCTTCCACTCAAATGAGTATTTTCCTTAACCATTGTAGATGAAATCCTTGGAAATCTCCCTGGCCTGTGGCATACACAATGAGCTTGTGCACTGTATATATTTTGAGATCCAGGAATAACCAGTTACCGTATTTTTCGGACCATAAGACGCACCAGTTTTTAGAGAAGGGAAATGAAGAAAAAAATATTCTGTATTTACCGTTACCGTATTTTTCGGACCATAAGACGCACCAGTTTTTAGAGAAGGGAAATGAAGAAAAAAATATTCTGAAACAAATAGTGTCCTAAAATATTTTATGTGCAT
>NC_092859.1:48328141-48351345 GCF_032062135.1 Pyxicephalus adspersus
GATCACTCTATTCCATTGACTCCATTGTCCCCTTCTGATCACTTACCCGTAATTAAGTGCAGGGATCTCCGTTAGGGCAGGGATCAGCAACTTGCTTCCTTGTTCAGTGCAGGCTTTTTACTTTCAGTTTGGCTCAGGAATAGACACGCCCTGCAGCCAGCATCAGAGACACACACGCTGCAGCCAGCATAAAGGACACACACGCAGGATCAGATATCTGGAGCTGTCTCGGTGAGTACTTTTTTAATTTACCAGTATGTATGCTTTTTTTTTCTTTTTCTCCTAGGTCTTATTTTCGAGGTAGGTCTTATATTAGGGCAGGTTTACAAAATAGTGCTAGGTCTTACTTTCGGGGTAGGTCTTATTTTCGGGGAAACACGGTATAACTGAGCATGTACATGAATATTGAAGCATTATCATTCCTTCAAAGCAAACTCCAATTTGTAAAACAAAGACTGGCCTGGAAGGGTATTGGCTTTTTTCTGCTTGCAAAAGTCTTATGTTCCTAGAAGGTTCAATACCTCCACACAAAGCACTGAATCTATCTTGGAGAAATTAAGATTCAGATGAAAAGCAAAAATTTTACTTTATCAAAATTGTTTCATGCATAAACCTGCAAAAATAAAGCAATATGGAATTCAAAATTCTTAAAAAATATTTGTAATTTATTTTAATTAAATAGATGGCAAAATAAAAGTACCCAATAGGGAAAAATGGATGACACTATTATGCGATTATAGATGGGAAACTGTAAAGGTGCACACAACAGTTGAGCAAGTACAACCTAATGAAACATCTTTAAAAAAAAAAGGGAACCTACAGTTTTTTTTAGAAGAACTACAAGTACTACAATAAACAGCTTGGTAGATACAAGTACAAAGGTACCTGTTATCGTTGTATTCATGGTAACACTAAAAAGCTTGTAATTAATATTTTATACTAGAAGTCAAGCCTTTTTTATATACAGGTATGCAATAAATTAAGTACATTCCTTGGAAATTGTTAATTATCCCAATATATTTGAACTTTTCCAAACAGTGTCAATACAAAAACAAAACTTGCCTTTCCAATGTTTTACCCAACAAAAATAATAATATATTTATGTACCATTGAAAAAGTAAGTACCCCCTTGGCCTCAGAAAATTATGTTGATCCCTTGACAATTAGAAAATACAAATTTCCGCATACAACCAGAAGGAACGCAAACTTAAAATTCAAATGGAATGAAAGGCCTAAAAGAATCATTTGTTCACATTAAATGTTGCAAGATTTCACAGAATTCAGGATATGGCCCTCCTTATAAGTTTCTAAATATAAAAAGTACAATACCGATTGACCGCTGATATCAGTACTGCTAGTCCAACTGCCTTTGAAAATGAATGGCAACCTACTGCACCGTCACATTCTTCTTCATTGCTGTGCTTTGCATTAACACACACTCCTGCATAGAAAGGCACCTATGTGAAAAAAGCCCTTAGTGGCTCATTTCCAACACTGATACAATATTTGTAACAATACTATTTAGCACTACTGAGACTGCCCTAAACTCAAAAGTAACGGTTAGCTAACAAGATCACCAGTTTTTTTTAATGAATTTTTAATAGATAAGCACTGTTTAATATTTACAGTCACTTTAGTGTTGCTCACTATAATCAGTGCACAATCAAACCTCAATGCATATGAAGATTACAACTTAGATAGTGGGAATTCCCATAGGGGATAATGCTAATGAATTATGTTTTTTATCAACATCCCTGACCACCACCTTACAAAGTAGTGTAAATCGTTGCAGTAAAAGTAACTGGACCATGTATGCTACTACCACATTCCAGTGAAAAGGGTTTTTGACTGAAACAATTTCTCTACTTTTAGAAGCCTAATCACCAGAGAACAAACATATTTCCTCTTTAAAAGCTATCACATTATTAAAGTAGCAATAAGATTTCTAAAAGTGGAGAACAAAAAAATGTATAGAGTAGTTTTCTGTTCCTTATTAATTTATATACAGGCCCCCTAGTTTTTGCTAACTTACTTTCAGAAATTCAAACAAAATTGAAACTTTTGACAAACATTATCTTAGTTTTGGATAGAGGACAAAAGGGTTAGAATAGAAAGGATAGAAAAGAAAAGAAAAGAAGGGTCTGGTATATGAAATTGGTTTAGTTCCTTGAGGGACTATTTACAGTAGTGAATCTGTCAATCACGAATGGAAACATTCTCTAGTGGAGAATTAATTACTGCAATGGAAACACATGGACCTAGAAGATTCTCCACCAGGGAATGTTTTAGTAAATGTCAGATGTCCCTGCTTTATAAATTGACCCCTTGGTTTGAAGAACACAGACAATGACAGGACTTCTAGTCTTTCATTATTATGTTAAAAATAATGTTTTGTTCATGTATTTCCATTACAGATTTTCTTTTATTCCCTGTGCTGATGATAACATTGTTACCAGGGCAAGGAGTCAGAGGGAGTATTTGCAGAAGATTGCCTAATAAAACTAACATGTTTAACCCTGTCGATTGTATACAAAAATACTAAAAATTACCTTTTGGCTTGAGATTCACATTAATCCCACATGCAAGGAAACTTCCAATAGGATGAAATATTTCCCATCATTGATCTCCAAAAAATGAATTTACCTTATTGTCTCTAGACTTAGTACATTCTTAGTTATGCTCCAAGCACAAGCTAACAGATAAAAGAGCCAGAATAATAATTTTCATACTCCAGGTGCGTGACACAGAGTGGGTCAAAATTAAAAACTTAGACAAAGTCGAGGGCCAAACTTGAAGTTTATTGAAAAAATTGAGGTAGTTTTTCCTTCTCCTTAGATATAAAACCTTTTCATATGGAAACAAAGAGGTTTTGCTTAACATTCAATTTACCGCTAATACAATTCCCTGCGTCAATAAAACAGTCCAATGAGGGGCCACGCATAGGCAGAGAGGCCGCTGGTCTATAGACGCGTGTGATGCCAGGAATTGTAGTAGCGGCGCTATCTTAATGCAGCGGCGGGCCAGCTGCAATTCATATTTATAATTCCTTTGGGGGCCAAAAATATTTCTATTGGGGGCCAGATTTGGCTCTCGGGCCAGAGTTTGGCACCCCCTGCTTTAGTCTATGCATGAAAAATGCTGCTCGGCTTTCTACATGTTATACATCTATAGGAATTCCCACTGCCTTTGGGCGGGGTGAATTGGGTGAATGTCACCAGTAGCGACTACAAGTTGTAGGGAAGAATGAGTGGTTGTTGTAGGACATATTAGAGCACAGACATTGAACACAGGACACCAGTAGTCCATCAACCTGGAAACGAGGCTCACTATAGAAGGCTACAGAAAGAATCTTAACTAGTCCTTTACCTTTTTAACATTGGGGAACCCTTGAAATACCTTTCAAGTCTTAAGGGAACCCCCTCTATAATTACTATATCCAGGTTTGGTACATTGGTTTGCTGGTCAGTAGAGAGATAACCTTGTAGATAGCCAAAGTTACATAAAATGATCTGGACATCTGAATGCCCAATGCTTAAGGAGCTAGGAACTCTAGCAATCTCTGGAGAAACCCAGGGGTTCCACGGAACAATGATCTAACCCTTCCAATCCAAAATCTAAAAGGTAAGAATATACATTATAATACACTGCCTGTCCAAATAATCTTGACATTTAACAACGTATATTCCTACCCACAGTTACATTCTTTTTTTCCCCATCATCTTGAATTAATAATGGGAGAGTTGGACCACTTTGTAAAGTCTTCTACAGCACATACTCAAAGTAGTTAAAGCCTGGACTCAAATGTAGTCAATCCACATGGGAAAATTATGTCCCATGGTCCCTGAACCAACCTTTTACAATTTGAGCCTGATTATTCCTGGCATGGTTATCTTGGATTCAGGTAGTCAGATGACATTATTTCTGGCACATAATAATTTGGAATTCCAACTTGGATTTCAGACCTGGACTTCTAAACTATTCTGGCTAGAAATGGTAGGACAGTTTTCCTGTTCTGATCACCTCTAATAGTGACTTTAAAAAACATTCACTGGTAGTTCATTCATTTCAAACAAATGTACCTGAATGTTTTACCTTCCGTATGCCAGTATGGTGCCCAATCCAGTTAATATGACTGTTTAATATGCAAACACCAGTCTTTTATTATGTCTTATGTCAGTAAATGGGCAGCTGATTTAAACATCCATTTAGAACAGAAAGATTGGGTACAAATTTGAGAAACAACGGCGCATTATAGTGTAAATGCTTCAGTGATTGAGTCAAACTATAAGTTGATTATGCATTGGTACATGGTACCTTATCATATGCACAAATTGTCACTTTTTTATATGATAAATGTTTCTGGGGATGTTCTGCACAAGGTACTTCATTGCACATTTAGTGGGACTGTCCTAAGATAAGACCTTACTGGATAGGTATCTATCAACTAGCTTAAAAAACACCAGTAGAGCCATTTCTTAACCTTCACCTGCCACATTGTACTATTTTTACAGTTTAAATTATTAACCTTCCTTTTTACAGCAGCAAAGAAGGTGTTAGCAAAAGCTTGATGGTTTTCAACCCCGACTGTAAAATGTTGTGGTTTTTTGTCTAATAAAAAAATGAGGGCGATAGGATTTGACACTGGCTAGTTTGAGTGAGTCTGGTCCCCTTGGATAGAGATTTATCTTCTACGTTCTATTAATACCACTTTGCAATTTATTCTGGTATACCTGTAAGATCCCTTGGCATATTTTGTGGTGGACACCCGGGGGGAGGGAGGAAGTTCTTAGGGGAATGTTTTTTTTTCTCATTCTTTTATTGTTACATATAATTTTGGGAATTTTTTAAATGTCTATTGTTCTTTGTTTTGCTTATTTTTGAATATTCTAAAAAAAACTTGATTACTTGAATGAAGTTAAATTAAGTTTAACTTGAATTACAAAAATCGAACAAGTGGTAACTGGGACTTTTTTTTATTAAATATTCACTTTTCAGGGTTTTTTTTAACATTGCCGTAAAAACACATATATTGATAAGGATAACTAAAATTTTCAATCAGTAATGCCTTTCATATAATTCAACTGTGCTTTAAAAAAAAAAATTATATATATATTTATATATTTTTTAAAGCCCAGTGGAAATATTACACACTGGTATTTTTAAAGCTCTCCAAGACTGGTGAACCTGCGTGATCCAACAAATCTGGAATGGATCTGGTGCAGGATTAAAAAGATTTGCCAACTAATCCGAAATAGATCTATTCCAGATTTGCTGGATCACCCAGGTTCTCCCATGATAGTCTATTTTCTCCAGTCTTGGAGAGCTTTAATCAGGCCTGATGTTTTGACTAGGAATACTCACAAAATGCTGATTTCTGTTTAAATATCTCATAAACAAAGTCTGTTAATGAGTGTTGACTCCTAAAAGCACTGGGTTGAACCCTGGCACATGTTGGCCAGTTTATCCATATTCAGACACACTGAAAAACTGCGCAGACCAAGTAGGGTAAAATGATGGAATCACTTAACATTAACAATGAAATTATGAAAATCAACCCAAAAAAAATCCACTAAGTACTTTGCTGTAACTCATCTGGCTTTTATGGCAGCTTGAATTATTTGAATTACCTAGATTTAATTCCATTTAAAGGTTTACATTTTATAAAGATTGTGGGCCTGGTTTCATAAAGCTCCCCAAGGCTGGAGAGGATACACTTTTATCAGTGAAGCTGGGTGATCTAGCAAGTCTGGAATGAGTCTGGTCTAGGAATCAAAACATTTGCTAGCAAATAGCAACTCACTAAGGAAATGTTAACATCATTATCACATCAATGGAGGAAACTGCAAAGCATACTAGATATTATTTCAGGGGATGGCTTGGAAGTCTACCTATAAAGCAGTGAATATGGCATGCAATGGTGGAGGATTTTCCAGGTTCACGCATTCCAATGGCAGTATTGATTATTCACCAGGGAATGTTTCAGTCAATGTCAGATTCACTGCTTAACAAATTTACCCCATTTGCCTTTTTGGATTGGATTGGTGAGAGCCCCTTTTTAGATTGCATAGCATAGTTTGAGAATAAATAAATATGAGAATCCTCAGAAGTGAATCCAGCGTTTGTTTTTTTTTCATAAAAGTGTATATTCTTCAAAAATGCACTTCCTAATCTCTTGTCTAAAGCATTTTCATGCCTTATTTATACTGTTCAACCAATATAAAAAATATTTATTTTCTTTTCAGTATCCATAAAACATTTTTCATAGAATTGTCTTGTCACATCTTGTACCAAAATAAAAAACACTTTCAGCAGGCACAATCGTTACTTTGTGCCACTGTGTGTCATGATAATTTACCACTTTCGCCTTGTAAGGCATTGCTATGACTGAAATTTGTATCCCTGTGTCAGCTCCAAATTGTTTTATTTATACATTTTGTGTGGATCATTATTTCACTCTTACATCAATAAATGAAACAGTATTAAATGGAAAAGTAGTAAAACAGAAAGAGTGCCTTCCAAGAGCCAGAAACAGATACAGCTAGTAAAGAATCTATTCAGGTCAAACATACTTTACCAATAGAATGTATATCACTATTGGTAATAAGAGTGGGGTGTGTATGTATATATATATATATATATATATATATATATATATACAATGCTTTGAAAACTAAATGTCATCTGTATCATGTAGGATTTACATTTCAAGTGGAACTAAACCCTAACTATGAAAATTTGTCTCCTGGCAGGTCCATTACTGCAGAAAGAACAGACAATGTCATTCTGCAAAAAAATAGGCTTACATGCCTGATCCAGATTTTTTAAATACACTGACCTGTCCTTGTACTGTTGCCACCATATTCACCTGGTCCACTGATCCCAGTCTAAATCCATCTTGATTGGCCAAGCTGATGTAACTCCCACACATTCATGTTAATTCAGTCCTGAAAATCCCAGCAGCCACATGTGCGCACCAGTGTACTTTACAAATCAGATAGTGATCGGGCAGGTAAGTACAGCATGTCCTGCCTTATTGCAAATTTTCATATTACATCCTATTATGCTATTTGTGCAAATCTTACTCAAAATGAAAAATTAAACTGATAAAATTTGTGCACAAATGCTCTTAAAGAAAAAACTATATTAGGAAATAAGACCATGTTTGAGGAGAAACAAAAGAACGGCTCTTTTAGGCAACAACAGCGTTTTTAAAAAATGTCAGTTATATTGAGTAATTTAAAACTAAACATAGCTCAGCTAAACATTATTAGAGTACAAAATTAGTGCATACAATCTTATCTCAGAATAAGCAAATAGGAAATTAATGCTTTGTTTCCCGACACGTTTCACCGCAAAGGCTTCCTCAGGGGAGAATGGAGAGCATATTGGTAAGATTGAGATGCGGGGATTGATGTGATAGGGAGAGTGTATGAAATGATATGATGTACTGACCATCTTTGAGGGATTTCCCTGGATGGTATTTAGGAATATGTATAGATAAATTGGAGGTAGTAGTAATTTATTCTTATGAAAGAGAATGACAGCAAATTTAAGTGTAGTCTATTAAGATGTGGTCCATTAAGATGTGGTCCATATTACTGGTAAATTCCGAGTCACTTCTCCCTCTCTGTCTACACAGACTCGCCACTTTTGCTGCATAGTTCCCATCATTCCATGCAACCCATGCAGCATTTTTTCTCTCCAGAATTCACCAGTAATATGGACTACACTAAATGGCATTCATATTGTACCCTGCACACTGAATGTCTGCACAGCAAGGACAATTTCTGGGGGACCAATCCCCCAATTGCATTTTAGAGTTGAATATTATTTTTGGAGATGTTGGGGAAACTGGAGCTCTCCAAGGAAAACCTACACAAACACAGGTGGAACATGCAAACTCCTTGCTGATAGTGTCCCTGCTGGGAAGGTCCCAGTACTGCAGAGCCCCCTGCCCCCTCTGCATAGCATTTTGATGGAGTTACCTTTTTTTTAAAAAGTGCCTTGGCTACTCACATTTCCATTTTGTGCTTTACCACTAATTTTCATAAACACAACACTACTACTATGAGAAAATACTGCATGATACAAGCAAAAGTGCCAGTTTCTACTTTCAGCCTAATTACCACTGAATAAATAATAGCCTATGGTGTGCTAATTAACTGTTTCAAGCCTTTAAAAGTCACATAATCACAAGATTGATGTCATTAACATTTCTAGCTTGAATTACCCTTTTACACGTTGTAGTGTCATTAGCACCACATGACTCATTATGAATATATATATATATATATATATATAATTTCAACTTATCAGGAAGCATACAAATAAAATATTGGACTTTGGTGATCTTCAGTCTTTAAGTTGGACACATAAATACAAATTTAGACTACCAAACTAAGTATGTGACAAATTAGGGTTAGCTTTTACCTACCCTGTAAAAGTGTAATAGTCAAGTGTTCCAAAGTTATTTTCAGTACATATGTAAAAAAAAAGCTTCAGGCAATATTGTTAACTGTATTTTTGGAAAGCTTTTTAAACATATTTTTCAATGATACACAGGTACAATGGCAAATGTATTTATGTTCAATTCAGTTTTGTAGTACAGCACAATTGTTTTTGCTTTGCTGCTCCATCAGACAGTGGAAATCTATACATTAGACTAATTGAAAACAGCGTGCTCACTATGCATCTAATAAATTATTTTAAAAGTTGTTAAGTAGATTGATTACACTGAGCCACTGAGATCTTTCCCTAATGTCTACAAATCTATATAATTATTGGAATATAGCAAGAATACGCACTTGCTAGAAATACTTTATACTTTTTTATCTCTGTAAACAGTTTGGTTATCCTTTGGAACCAGTTACGTCTGTATTTATAATATTATTCATGAAACGACTTCAGTTTTCACTCTAAGCTAAATTGTATTGGTCTAGTTTCATATATACTGTTAGTAGCGATGCAAAGAGGATCGCTGTTTACAGCATGTGAATGGCTTACCTGTATGTAACAAGTGAGGTCCCAAATCATTTTTTGCACTGGAACACTTACTTGGAAATCCTTTTCAGGAATTCAGAATTTTTCAATTGAAAAAACAGAGATGCTCTTATTCACTGCGTACCTACCTATGATAGTTTTGCTATTATGAAAAGCTTCATTAATTTTTTTGAATAGGATTACAGTCTAAGGCACAATGCTGAAACATTAATTAAAAGCCAAGTGATTATAAATGCATTACAACTGATTTGCTGTGAAATGAAAATATATAATATGCTGCAGAACAATACACAAAACCTTTTTTTACTTTTTTATCTGTTATTACTGTGTCCACTGGAGAATGAACTGATAAGTTGTTGGACTTCTCTGCAAAAGAAATTGAGAATATTTTAAACCTATTACAGGGGACTGAAACTTCTACATTTCCAAATCATTTAATAACATCCAAATCTCCACTTAGCAAGAGGGAAAAATGATTGAGAAAGTGGAGAGAAATAAAATAGAAGAAAAGGTGCAGAACAGGAGGAATACTGGAAATAGGAAACAGTTTGAGGGCACCAGAGGCATATAGTAAGACAGATAGATTCTGCACTTAAGGTTGGACTTTCAACATCATTAAGGTAACTACTAAAGGTAGACAAGACATCATGGGGGTGCTGCAGGCAGACAGGAGGAGCAGCACAGAGGGTCACAGATTTTCCATGTTTGTGAAGGGGACCAGCTGTGCGTGAAAATGACGGGAATACAGGCTGCGCATGCATGCTTCAATACTGGACAGTGGCTGAGCAGCCTTAGTGCTTGGGAAGTGCCATCATGTGCAGCGTTAGCTGCGTGACGTGTGACAACATTTGTGGAGGGCCGGTTGTTTAAACTTGCCTGATATTTTCCCGCCAACACAGTGAATCAGAGCATTCAGCTCATGTTCCAGTGATACATGTGGGCTGGGCTGAGGAAAAGGTAAAGGAGAACCATAGCTCTCAAGCCCTCAGAAAAGCTTTCCCTACTGTCCTTTCTTCACATACCTCTCTATGGAGTGCTCTCTGGGGGAAAGGTCTGGCACAGTATCTGGAGAAATGGGGGGGAGGTACACGAACAGTGTCTGGACTCTGGAGGATTAACAGAATATGAGTTCTGGCACCATTTTTCTTACAGAAAAGCACTGTATCTGTATATGTGTAGGCTGGAAACAGAATAAAATAAGCAGTGCCACAAAAGAACAACGCAGGCTGCTGGAGGTAAATTAGAGAAGCAATGCCTAGTCAAAGCCCTAAATAATACCCACTGGAAAGGGAGGCCCATAGCAAAGCAAGGTAGGTGCAGGGTCTACATGACAGCATGTGAAGAGGAGACAAGGAAGGAAAGGCTTAAGGAGAAGAAGGGGCCAAGGAGGAGTCAGTATTGGATTGGTTGGAAGGTAGGGGTGGAGTTAGGTGGAAGGAAGGCGTTAAAAGAGGTAAGCACGAAGTTTCCAGGTCAGTATTTGGTGAGAAAAATGTTCCCGTCTGCCCATCCCCAATGGTTAAGGCTGGGAAGGAAGAACAGTGGGGGTGGAGTAGTTGGGCTCTTGGAAGGCAAGGGTCCTGGTCTGTAATTTTGTAAGACGGATCCAATTTCGCTGTGGTGCCCCTTAAGTAATTAACGGTTATGGTCCCTGAGGTAGTGCAGGGTGGCTAGGGGCCATTATGGTGTGATGACTTGGAATTAAGAATTTAGTTTGGTGCTAACTTTGCCTTCCAGCACCTGCAGCCTTGTTGTTGGCTTTGAAACGGGTATATTTGTTGTTTAGTGAGTGAAGTACTGTTGTATAATTTTGGGTTAAAATGTTGAAGAATATATGTTATGTTTTATGTATGTTATTTAAAGTTTATAAAAGATTTTATGTTAATTTGTAAATGGTTATTCAAGTTGTTGTTTTAAATAAATGGTTGCTTGCCATCCATTTCAAGTCCAGTAAGGTTTCAGGGTGTATTTTTTTGGGGTGAGAGGTGGGGAGGGCTGGTAAGCCGTTACAAGCAAATAAAGTAAAAGGCGAGTGGGGTCGATGTCTGAGTTACGCTGGTCATGTTGTAGGGGATTTGAAATGGGCAGTTTGTGGGAGAAAACCCACAAATATATGGAAATTTAAAAAGGATTTTGAGTGGAGGAGTGAACAATAAATTCTTTAAGTCAAAATAAAATGGCATTACCAATTTATGGGGCCAAGGGTATACTTTCCACAGCATACTATATTATCTATTATAATTTTTGTTATGTAAATGAAAAGTTCAAATATGTTGAAAAAGTCAGTAATATAAATAGGTGTACTCTTTTTCACATTACTGTATATAAATCATTATGACACCACCACTTACCTATTAATCAGTAAAGCTGTGATCAACAGCCAGCACAAGGGTACCTACCCTCTGCTCTCCTCCGCTGTCACTGTTTTGGTGTTTTTTGTCAGAAGGACATTACTTTGCCATTCTGACAGGAACTGGAAGAAAGGTGTGATGATCCAGTAATCAGCACAATAGTTTTTACAAACTGTAGTTTTTCTGATAATGTTTCTTAGAGAAAAGTTCAAAACACAGCAATGCCAGGTGTCAGAAGAAATACCAGAATTTATAGGAGCAGGGGTTGGTTTGGGTAAGGCTTGTCATAACTTGTGGTGGTGCAGAGGTAAAGACTTCCACTTCTTATTTGCTCTGGTGAAGACAAAGTTGGTGTGAAGCCTGGGAGGACATGCACTCTGTATTTAAGTTCTGATGAATTTTTAAAGACACAAGAAAAGATTTTTGCTGGGGGAGGCAGGGTGATGTCTTTGCCTGAGGGGGTTAAGATTGAACCCTACTGAACATCTCTTGAGAGACCTAAAAATGGCTGTCCACCAACAGTCCCCAATGTGACTGAGCTTGAGAGGATTTGCATCGAAGAATAGGAGATAATCTCCCAATCTAGGTGCGCAAAGCTTGGGGCATTATACCCAAAAAAACTAGGCACGATAATTGCTGCCAATTGTGCAGTAACTTAACTACTTAACTTAGGTAATAAGTAAAGGATAGGAACATTTATGTAAATTTGATATTTTAGCTTTTTCTTTTTATTACATTTTTTGTTTTCACTTTGTCAATATGGGGAACTGAGTGAAGATGCGTGAGAAAAAAAATTAAAAACTTTAAAGCATCAGGCTGCAACATACCAAAATTAAAAAGCCAAGGGGGTCTGAATACATTCTGAAGCCAATAAATATAGTTCAGGGGAAGGTTAAACATTAATTTTGAAAAAATGTGGGGGTTAGATTAAGTTTAAAGGTTCAGTTTAATAATAGGGTTAGCCCCAGGATCAGGTTATGTTTAGAGGTTAGTGCCGTAAACTTTTAAACTTCTTTTTAGCCACTGTAAATGCATATAGAACAATGCACAAAAATGAGGTACAGAGGTACCATCACTTTGTCCTCACATAGCATATAATTAAGCCACCGTTTTTATTAATACCTACATTTAGCAAATAAGCAAACTGAAAGATATTCAAATTTCGAATTGGTTCACCTCAACATGTTAACTGAGAATTCCCATTAGCTTTTCAAACTCTCTGACAGTGTGAAGCTTATGCAGTTGTTAAGGGCGGGGATGGTAGTCCATTTGCTAGTGCATATAAGAATTAGGCTGAAGTTATATAAAGTTATATAGATTTTAAATTATATAAAACATTTAATATAATTTACAATTTAATAATAGCCTGCAGATTACAATCTGACCCTGAAAAAACACATTCAGGTGTCCTTTTACAGAGCTCATTTTAACAAAAGCATTTACTTCTAATGACACTCGAATGACTAATAAAAAGAACATTGCATAAATGTACAAAATCTTAGTTGGGTTATCATTCAGCATAACCTTTATTTTAGTTTTTAGTTTTTGTGCCTTTGTGAAGATTTCATCACTTCCTGCACTGTGATAAAACAGGAAGTGATAGGTAATTTCTACAAAGTAAGGGGAATTTCCAGACATTATCAAATGTAAGATCCCCTTTTTCTTGTATTTTCAATTACCCATCGCTTTCTGTACCTTTGACAATGGTCATTAGAACAAATAGAGGGGCTCAATATCCCTAGTGGAAAAACAGGCAACAATTTGGTAGAATTTCATTAAAACATAAAATATACATATTATATATATAATATACATATTATATATATATATATATATATATATATATATATATATATATATACATACATATACTAGGAAACAGTTAATCCAGCGGCAGGTGAAAAAAACCCAATCCGCTCCAAAACAGAAAAAAACCTTTTCTAACGAAGACATATCCGATATTCTCTTACAGTTTGATGTTTATCTAAACCCCAAAACAAGACTGTACTATATGTAACAATTATAGATATATTATATTTATATATTTTTACAAATACAAAATATTGTATTTTCCTTTAGTTTCACCTGGTGATCATGCCAGTAACATACTTTCTATCCTAGGATGATAAAATAATGAGGTATTACTCACTGAACTGTTTGTATTGATGAGTGATATTGTCACCCTAGACTCTCTTTTTATAACATTTTTTTATCAGTATCAGTATTTTACTGTACTTGTAGAAAATATACAGCAACATAAATTATTAGGTAAACTGAAAATATTACACTTTTGTTACTTGCTTTAAATACACTTTAAAGAATGTAAACTAGGTGGCACTGTGCTCCACAGAACACATTAAAGTAAAAGCATCACACAAATAGGATTAGGGAAAATAAAAACATTACACCAACAGTCAGTCAATATACAAGAGGCAAAATAGTCGTACTAATCATGGGAAACATACTTGTAAAGATTAGACATTCCATTATTATAATCAATAGGGATTATTTAGCTTTATTTGTACATTTTTATTTTCTTCTCACGTGTGCCCTAAAAATGTACCAACAGATTTTAAATTTGCATGTAATTTCTGCATTATGCACTAAATTAATCCCCTTGTGCTATCAGTGTTCTGGGAACACGTAAAAGAAAATGTATAGTGTTTTAGTATTTTTTTTCCAATACAAATATATTTTTTAAATAAAAATGTAAAATACTGTTAAGTAACTAACTAGTATCAAATGTATGATATATTTTTATTTCTAGTAGTTATTTTTAGCTGTTTGGAATTGCTAGATGAATCTTAGCTGTGTTGGAATAAATCCTGTGGTTGGCTAATGGTAGCAGCTCAAGCTGAAATTTAAATTCACAGCTATTTCCTTTAGAGAAGTGAACTGTCTTCTATCCCTACTCTGCACAGACCTTTAATTAAAAACAGACAGTCAGAAATTAAACAGCTACTGCTATAATCAGTCTTCAGAAACCCATAATAATATGTAAATTCTGTGTCACGAGTGCATCCTGTTTTATATGTTTATTTGTAAAATAAGGGTTTAAATGAATAGTTATAAAATTGAAAAGCATTGATAATAGCATAAAATAAAGTAAGATTGACACAAAAATAAATGTAATATGTTCTAACCTAGTAACATCAAGTTAGATTTAAAACTACCTTTTTTTGAATGCAGACATGACAAATGCAATTGTTCTAACACATAAATACATAGTATTATTATTAATATTATTATTATTATTATTATTATTAATAATAATAATAATAATAATATTAACAATATTAATAATGATAATATTAACAATAATAATAATAATTACCAGTATTTATATAGCGCCAACATATTACGCAGCGCTACATTAAATAGGAGTTGTAAATGACAGACAGATACAGACAATGACAGAGGAGGAGGAGAGGTCCCTGCCCCAAAGAGCTTACAATCTAAAAGGTGGGAAAGCAGCATACAATAGGAGGGGGGATATGGATTAGTGGGTGAGGGCTTTAGGAGACATAAAAAAAAAACAGGTAGACAAGTTGGAGTAGGTGGGTTTTAGGAGCTCTTTTTTTTAAAAGAGCAGAAAGTAGGAACAAGCTAATTGGGATGTAGAAGATCATTCTAGAGAATCAGTGCAGCTCTAGAAAAGTCTTGGAGCCGTGTGTGTGAAGAGGTTATGAGAGAGGAAGTCATTAGTAGGTTATTGGAGAGCGATGAGTGTGGCTAGGAGAGTATTTTTCTATCAGGTCAGGAGGGTAGGTGGGACAAGAACTGTGTAGGGATTTGAAGGCAAAGTACAGTAGCTTCTAAGGTGAAATGGAAGTCAGTGAAGAGAACTACAAAGAGATGCAGCAGAAGAGGAGCGGTGGGAAGGATGGATGAGTCTGGCTGCAGCATTCAGATTATAGAGGAGAGAGTCAGGTTAGTTGGAGTACCAAAGAGGATGGATGATGTTACAGTAGTCCAGACGAGAGATGATGAGAGCGTGTACAAGGAGTTTGGTGGTCTCTGGGGACAGGTAGGGGCGGATTTTAGAGATGTTGCGCAGGTGAAAATGACAGAATCTGGAAATGTTCTGAATATGGAGTGGGGGTACATAAGAGGGAAGAATCAAAGGTGACGCCAACAGGTAGGAATACCAGTGTTGTTAACAGTTAGGAATATGTCAGGGGGAGATTGAGTTCTGTTTTATCCAGGTTGAGTTTCAGGAATCAGTCAGACATCCATGATGAGATGGCTGACAAGCAGCATGAAACCTTATCTAGGAATGAGGGAGACAAGTCAGGGGTGGACAGATAGAATTTGAGTGTCATCAGCATATTCATAGTACTGTAAACCTAAAGAGGATATAGGACTACCGAGAGGGGAGGTATATAGAGAAAAGAGAACCAGTCCAAGGACTGACCATGCATGCATTTTATTTCAGTGGAGAAGCAAAAAAAGAAGAAAAAAGTTTGTTGCCATATAGATGGCAATTTTCAACCAATGTGCTACCTATGTTTATTATCATGACCAATTCCAGTTGAAAGGGCAAGAATCTGAGTCAGAAAAATGGTGCTCTACAAAGCATTATTTGTCTCTTTTACTTTTTTTTACTCTAATTACCAATAGCAGGCATTGGTATTTTGGCAACAACTGTCTGCCTCTTTTTAATTTCTTTTTTAAAACTTTTTCTATTTCTGATTAGCAGTAGCAAAAAATAGGACCTTGGCAAACACTCTCTGCCTCTTTAGTTTTATCAATTCCTATCTGTCCCTGTTAGCTTTTCCAAGCTGTCACTGTCTGACAAGCTCAGTAGCACAAAACGGCAGACACTGACTGCTCCTGTGTGTTTTTTCTAAAACTCTGATCTGTTCCTTCTAGCTGCTCCAAGTTGAGTTAAAGTTGGTTCCGAGCAGAATTATTTGACCACCTCTATGGCCCTTAAGTTTGGCCCTAGCAAATACCACAAGGGACACACATAATTTTCAGTGAATATAATGAAATAAAATGCCAAAGTATGCCAATGGAATACTAGTAAGATAGCATTTGAGCTGGTATAATATGCACAGAGTAGACCATGGTCAAAAAAGGGGCGACACCAAATCTTAATATAGCATATACCAAATACCACACTTACATTGGAAAAATGCATATTATCAATACAAACATGGTTTTAAAAGCCTATTAAAGGATATGATACACTAAAATTATGTAGGTTATCATACATATACTGTGTAATAAATACGAAAAATGAAAACAATTTTTTTGGCAAGTTTAACACTCAGAAAAAGAAGACCGCAGTCCAGTACAAGTATGTATTACAGACTGACCTTAGACCATACAGCACTGTGCCATCAGGATGCAAGCGAATCATTCTGTTCTTGACTGTAACACCGTGAACAAAAGACTTCTTGTCATTTAGAAAGTATGTATCAGGAACCCACAGCTGATCTGCCACTCTATTGTCCAAGGTCAAATTTAAAGGAATCACAGAATAAGAAAGCCTTTTATCCCTCCATGCCTGCTGAAAGTACATTGTCAGTGTATAGTCCTGAAAGAAAGGGAGAGAAAAGCAGACACTGAGTAATTTCAATCAAATCTACTGAGCATCAGAATATACTTTTCTTGGTATTAATTCTCAGCTAGGATCACACGGCTATATTATTTATTTCCAAAGCTGGAACAACATAAAAATGCCTGGACAAATTATTCAGCTTATGGAAAAGTTTTACTTTTTTTTTTTTTTTTTTTTTTTTATAAAGTGAATTTGTCTGTGAACATTTGGGACATAACTGAGGGGGGTCTGACAGTAATAAATTCTGTTTTCACAATCATGTTTTAATTATCACATTAATAATTACTGTAACCTGCACATATTTTAATACACAGGGAAATGAATAATAATCGAACTCTACCTGCCTATCAAAAATTTAGAATTAATTTGCATTTGTCCTTAGTAGTAGGGAAAATGTATATTATCACACTAATATAAAAGTTAAAAAATGAATAATATTATATATTCATGGTAATGAATAGAAGTTTACTAAAAGACTACTTTGATTCTGTATATTTAAAATAAACCAATGAAGAAAAACAATGAAAAAAGAATATTTATATCATGAAAGCCCACCCCTTGCACCACTTTATTGGCTAGCCCAGTGTAATGATTTGCCCTCAGGAAGAAATAGGAAAGAGGATAAAGAGCCCATTAGGACTCTTGAAAAAAAGTCATATTCTACAGATTATTTTTGTGGATCTCTGAACAGCTGTCCAAATCCTAATTATGGATATGGGTATGCTGTGCAACTTTCCAACAAACTTTTGTACCAAACAAATGTTAGCTATTTCATACTACCCACCATGTATTTTTTCTTTTACCCCTTTTTTAACTCCTACACAGGTTCCAAACAATGATAAAGAAGGAATACTAGACCCTCAAAAACGCTTTGGCTGTTTGCTTTATAATATTATGGAATAACTGAAAATTAACTTGGATTCTTTGATTGTTGGTATTGTGCTTTAATTGCATCTTTAATGAGACATAAACAGCCAAGTGGAGTTTATATACAAACAAAAAATGGTAATTGGTTGACCCCCATTTTATATGAATGCTTAGATTTTTAAAAAAGATAAAAAACAGATAATAAAAATCAGATATATAAAAAGTAGTGTTGCAAGATTTTTTTTTTGAGGCTGCATACTTTTCACACCGCACATGAAACGTGCCTCAAAATTTTTCATTATAAGCAAATCATTTATCAAATCTGGTATTGAATTGCACAGTATCGCCAAAGCTTTGGAGATTAGTTTACCTTTGATACTGGTTAACCTGCACTTTCCTAAAATTATAACTGATGCCAGTTAATTCCTAATTAAACTCACTTAATGTTTTTGCTATATCAGAAAGACACATTATTCTCCAACACGATTGCTATTTAAATTAAATAGAAATAAATTTAAATATTAATCACAGCGCAATAAATGTATTGCCAATGGGCTTTATCTTGTGTAATCTAAAGGGCTGTCACCAATTAATTATTCCGGTAAACAATATGTAGTTTATTACAATTTGGCATAGTACTTGAAATCAAATTACCATGGATGAAAAATGAGCTTGACACTTTATAAATAATGATGTACACACTCCTATATAGGATGCTGAAGCTGTACCCACTCAGAGTAAATCTAAAGTGTAAAAAGGGTACAAGAAAACCATTGTCATCAAAACTTTAAAAAACTATTTTTTTCACCTGACATTGAGTGCAGAGGGTATACATATCTTTAAGTCCAAGGGGTTGAGTCATATTAGCTAACTAGCAGATGCTGACATTACAATCAATAGGGAACCAACACATAGGGCATATACCGAATGTGTGTGCCTATCTCAACCTCAAATATACTTAAATAATAAAATCATCATCATCATCAATAAAGATTCATTTCTCTATCATACTTCTTTTTCTAGCAAATGTATTAGATAACACAATAAGGGCAGAGTGCTTACATAACAATTTTTTTTTATTCTATTCACTTTGCAAATTATCTTGATAACCTGGAGATGGTGACACGCAGATGGAACAAACAACACCTTTTACCTAATGATTCTGCCATATATTTATTTAGAAATACCCCAGAGATATTCTGACTTGCCACAACAGCTCACCTGTGATGATGGTGTCAAACCCTGAAACCATTATCTCTGCTACACCATTAGTAGGAAACAATAAGAATTTAAAATTGATCTCCTGTCTTGAGAAAGTCACCTAGTTAGTTTGCTAGAAATTTGTACAGGTATATAGCAATAGGCAGATGGGAAATTCAGAACTTTTAGAGTTTACAGATGGTAAGACCGTTTTACTACCCTATATGTTCTATGTTTATGATTACTAATTGGATGGAGCAACCATATCTCCCTTTATATTGCACAGTACAGGTCACTGATCAGACTGGAGTCTGAATCTCTAGTCCAACTGTCTATCTGCCCCATACTGGTGTTATAGGTCCAAAAAAAACATGTAAATGCTCTTAATTTTTCACAATAGAGTAGGGCTGGCTGAAGATGGAGCACTTTCACACAGTTGGCCAGTTAAAACATGTATTTTAATATATGCAAATTAAAATTTCATGTTTTTTATGCAAAAGGTTGTTAGAAATATGTTATGGCTTATAGCAGTGTGCCGGCCTATTGTTCCTTTACACTTTGCACTGTGCCATACTTTGGCTTTACTGTCATATGCATATCTGTGAGGGATGTTACATAGTTACATAGTTACATAGTAGGTTAGGTTAAAAAAGACATAAGTCCTTACTTCACAAGAAAAGTGAATGGCAGAGAATCCATATTTTCTCTATTTGGGAACAGGACTTACAAATGGTATTTACTCTTTACCAGTGGAAAACTGCAATTGGCTATGCATCCAAGGCATCTAAATGTATTTCCCACTTGGAGACGTATCAGAAGATACTATATAGATGGTATAGAACACCACTTAGACTTTCTAAATTTGTGCCACAATATTCTCCCCTGTGTTGGAGGAAATGTGGTGATTTAGGTACATATCTACACATGTTTTGGGAGTGTAAAAATATACGAAGTTTTTGGAATTCTATTTTTGTATTAATCTCGAAAGTGACTGGAATTTTAACAAGTCCTAATGTAGCATTGGCACTACTTAATCTGGGAATTGACTGTTTCCCTTCTAATTTACGTATTATTGTTACACATATCTTGATTGCAGCCCGACTATCTATAGTTACCAAATGGAACCATCCCACAACATCCAATATTTCTGATATTGTTTCAATGGTTCATACCAATTATTTTTATGAACGTTCAGTGGCTTACAGCCCAATTCAAGCACATAAATTTCAAAATAATTGGAAGATGTGGGAAAAATTTCTGCCTGCTAAGACCAATACGAACAAAGTATTTTCACAGTAAACTAGGTTTGATTTTATAAAATGTTAAAAATATCAGCCATTGTATTGTTGTTTTTCTCTTTTTTTTTTTTTAGTTCAAGTATTTCTATTCTATTTTTGTAACTGATATATGTAAACTGTTGTTATTTATGTCATTTTCAAGTTTCTGTCTTTTCTGTACTATATGCTGTATTTCAGAAAAATTCAATAAAAATTAATAATAAAAAAAAAAGACATAAGTCCATGAAGTTCAACCACTAGGGAAATGATCATATCCCAGATATAAAAGACATAGTTGGTCCAGAGGAAGGCAAAAAAAAACCCTGGCACAATTTATTTCAACAGGGGAAAAAAATCCTTCCTGATTCCATGATGTGCAGGTATAGAATTAAGATCAGCATATATTCAGCAAGCAATGGTATTTGCCACTTGCAAATCATGAATGTCAATACCAGTAAATACCGTAGGAATAAAGAGTTCCAAGAGATTTTGAAGGCATCTCTAATAATCCAAAAAACACAGAACAATTAAAATGCAATTTCTTTTTTTAACATAACTTAATTAAATCGAAAAGGACAGTTTACAAAGGTACACTTAATTTGGGTAGAAATGTTCCATGCCTTAAAAATATGTACCACTACTGATGCTGTAACTATTTCAAATCAGATACGAAATGATAACATGGAAAAAACTTAAGACTAAATATACATAAGTAATATAATCTTGATTACATATTGTTACATATTACATATTTGTACTTGGTACATGTTATAAGATATAGGCTCAAAAATGAGTAATAAAACAGGTAAGTACACTCTTAGAGTGGTAAGCATGAAATGATTATATAACAGCCATTCTTCTTAAGTGCTTAGGGTCTGTATTACATGTTGTACTTGGCCCCCAAGGTAAGGCAAGCCAATTATAAAGTAATGCATTTAAGAAAAAGAAAGAGCTGACTGTATGGAGAGTGTGATCTCAGCGGGTGCAGTGAACAGCCATGTTTACAACAGGACAAAGGACCAGGTCCTGCTGTAAAGATCAGACTCTCCAGAAACTATATACACAAATAGATATCTAATATTTTAACTGAGGTTTAACACCACTTTACACTGCTTCAAGGTTGATCACCAGTCATCACTGTTATGGATGCATACATTTTTTCTTTTGCTTAGTTCTTCTATTAGTAATTGCTAGTATCAGTTGTTCTATAAGTAATAGATATTATTAGTTATTGGTATGCACCCTTGTTAAGCACGTATGTAAATACTGAATTCTATATATAAAAAGGTAGCCATGGCTACAAAAAGTTAGGTTACTCTAGTTAATCAGCTTTTCCCCCAGGTTCAACCAGTGATTCAACCTGGCTTCCTAGTTAATTTTATGAAGCTCCTATAACTTGGCACCCTAGTAAATAGCACAGGCCCAAAGCTATTAGAACGTTGCATTGAATCAGCATAACATCAACTTTTTTTTTTTATTTATGTTGGTATTGATGCCAGTTGTCCTAAGATGTCAGTTAGTCAAAAAACTCAGTCAGAGATGATAGATTGGAAACATCAAAACAACATTTTCATATTTTTTTCTTTTAGGACATGTTACAAGTCCCTCTGGCATCCCGGCAATTTTGGTGACAATACTTTGTTTAGGGGCTTTTTTAAAATAATTCACAAAAGTTAAGATCTAAGAAGCTCACATTTACTTACATTTGGCTTTTTAGTTTTTACTTAGAAAGTAAATGTTTGACCTTCAAATCTACTCTTGAAATCCACCACCTTGAAATGTTTGTGTTAAATTTTCAAACACAGGGTAGCCATATTTCAGATTACATATTATAGCGGAACGAAAATCCCTAGCATACCAGCAAACCTTAAACAGAACAGTTCAACATGGTTGGCTTTATTTTTGTTAAATAAATAGTGACCGGGTGAAATGTATATTGATAATACATAAAACCTCAGAGTTGAAAGTGAATGTACTTTCCTATGATTTATAGAGAGATACATTAAACTGTTTTGGTAAATCAGCCTGACCACTGGCATACATTTAAACTTTTCTCTTACTTTTAGAATACTCAAACTATTACTTATCCATTTTGAGCTGCAAACCATTTTTCTGGACTTGCATACTTAGTATTAAAAGTTACTTTTCGTCTACATTGAAATGGAGACAGTTACACATATTTCCATATTTATTGGGCATGCCTAGGTATGTTTTATGTGTGGAGGACAAGCAAGCACTGTTCTCCAATTGATAAATATTGTGTTAGTACATTGACAGGTATAGCTGAATTCACAATGATCATTAGAAGTCTAATATATTCTGTGGATGACATTACCATGCTTGTGTACTTCAGTGAAGTTTTTAATAGGTTTCAGCAGTATGGCCAGTGTCCACAGGTGGTTAAGTTTTCAATCATTTATGGTCTTTTTAAAATGTTGTTCATATACTGTATTTCTACAATTACACTGTCAATATTAAAAAAAAAAAAAAAAAAAGTAATACAAGAAAGAACTAAACAGACAATACTTCACAGCGGCATATTTCTACCACAACTGTGTCAAATCTCTGAAAAAATCATTAGCTCCTTGCTTAACCAAGTCGGGCTGAGCATAGTGATGTAGGAGCCTCAGTAGGATTAAAATTTTATAAGTATAAAAGGTTCTGCTATAGATACTTCATTGGGACTCGTTAGGTAAACCTTTTTTTCAGTTCTTTGGTCTAGGCCAGGGGTCTGCAACCTGCGGCTCAGGAGCCGCATGCGGCTCTTAAGCCTCCTTGTTGTGGCTCCCTTCGGCTGCCGCGGGGAGATCTTTGACACCTGTAACTAACACCCCCTAAATTTTTTAATTGTTAGGTTATCATCAGAACATAAAGAACTCTGCCCATCAAAAAAATCTACTGTTACACATTGCTGGAGGCACCTGAACCCCAATTTCTCTGGAA
>NC_092859.1:48352143-48379175 GCF_032062135.1 Pyxicephalus adspersus
AACTGTGTTATGTTTTGCGGCTCCAGACTATTTTTCTTTAGTAGAAGAGGAGGCAAAATGGCTCTTTTGATAGTAAAGGTTGCTGACCCCTGGTCTAGGCTAGTGAATAATGCAGAAGGAAATAATACAATGTCTTACAAAACTGACCAAAGACTCTCTGAATGTAAATACTGTGTTATTATAATCCTAGACATTTTCTTGCAACTATTGCACAAATTCTATAAATGGATAAAAGACAATTAGAACAAAAAAAGGCTATTGACAACAGAAAACTTTAAAGTCTCTATTTCTATATTATTGATTAATTGAATGAAAATGTGATTAATCACTATTGATAACAACTTGTGTATGCTCCTTTATTCTTTTATGCTTATCATTAGTTTAATCAACCACTGCAATTACCAAAACATAATTTAACAAATCCTAATGTCATAGAAGGGTATTATTATGCATTATCATTATATACTCAATAAATGTTGTGTTGGCAACACAACAGTAATTTGTCTTGATATCAGCCTTCTGTGATCACTGATGTGATGTGATGAAACTGATGTGGAGCCTAAATAGAAAAGTACTGAGTACAAAATATCAAACACATGAGCTGAGAATCTTCACACAAAAAACAGTAAGATATATTCTTCAAGCCTCCAGTTATTTTGCAAATGAACTGAAAAATTAAAATGAATACTCACACAATTTGTTGTGTTAAATTTTCAACACACTAAGCTAGCCTAATTATCTAAAAAGAGGTATTAAAACTGAACAGCTCGGAAAATCGGTACAAAAATGTTTTTCAGATACCTTCTGGCTACTTTTGTAGGTATGCAAATTCACATATTATGTAAATGTATACAATTCTGATATGCTCCAATCTAAATCAACAGTATAGTTTTTAATGAACCAAATAAGACTTTGATCTTCAATCAAGTGACGTTGCCTAAGCTGAAGATGATATCACCAAGAGAAGCATTTCCCGAAAGCATTCTCCCATAGAGATCAGGCAACTGTGTCCAACTTTTAGGAACTACAGAGGCAAAGGTGAGTTAAATGATTGTTCCATCTCTGAGCCAGTATCTTAACCCATGAAGCTAATGAATTAGCATCCATGTTGTTACCATGGAATACAGTTAGGTCCATAAATATTTGGACAGAGACTTTTTCCTAATTTTGGTTCTGTACATTACCACAATTAATTTTAAATTAAACAACTCAGATGGAGTTGAACTGCACACTTTCAACTTTTATTCAGTGGGTTGAACAAAATGATTGCATAAAAATGTGAGGAAATAAAGTATTTTTTTTTTTTACACAATCACTTCATTTCAGGAGCTCAAAAGTAATTGGACAATTGACTCAAAGGCTACAGTTTGGTACTGTATGAGAAGAAACAAAGCACTGGTGAACTCCAAACGTCAACGCCAAAAGAACTGGACATCCACGGAAGACAAACAGTGGTGGATGATTGCAGAATCATTTCCATCATGAAGAGAAACCCCTTGACAACAGCCAACCAAGTGAACAACACTCTCCAGGAAGTAGGCATATCGATATCCAAGTCTACTATAAAGAGAAGACTGCATGAAAGTAATTACAGAGGGTGCACTGCAAGGTGCAAGCCACTTATAAGCCTCAAGAATAGAAAGGCCAGATTGGACTTTGCTCAAAAACATCTAAAAAAGCCAGCACAGTTCTGGAAAAACATTCTTTAGATGAAACCAAGATCAACCTTTACCAGAATGCTGGCAAGAAAAAAGTATGGAGAAGGCATGGAACAGCTGATGATTCAAAGCATAACACATCATCTGTATAACATGGCGGAGGCAGTGTGATGGCTTGGGCGTGCATGGCTGCCAGTGGCACTGGGACATTAGTGTTTATTCATGATGTGACACAGGACAGAAGCAGCCGAATGAATTCTGAAGTGTTCAGAGACATACTGTCTGCTCAAATCCAGCTAAATGCAGTCACATTGACTGGGAGGCGTTTCATAATACAGATGGACAATCGCCCAAAACATACAGCCAAAGCAACCCAGGAGTTTATTAAAACAACGAAGTGGAATATTCTTGAATGGCCAAGTCAGTCACCTGATCTGAATCCAATTGAGCATGCATTTCACTTGTTGAAGACTAAACTTCGGACAGAAAGGCCCACAAACAAACAGCAACTGAAAGCCCCTGCAGTAAAGGCCTGGCAGAGCATTAAAAAGGAGGAAACCCAGCATCTGGTGATGTCCATGAGTTCAAGACTACAGGCTGTCATTGCCAGCAAAGGGTTTTCAAACAAGTATTAGAAATTTACATTTTATTTTCAGCTTTTTAATTTGTCCAATTACTTTTGAGCCCCTGAAATGAAATAATTGTGTAAAAAAAGGCTTTAGTTTCTCACATTTTTATGCAATATTTCTGAATTAAAGCTGAAAGTCTGCAGTTCAACTGCATCTGAGTTGTTTAATTTTAATTATTTGTGGTAATGTACAGAACTATAATTTGAAAAAAGTTGTCTCTATCCAGATATTTATAAACCAAACTGTATATATCTGGTGCTACCTAATGCCATGAGTACTATAACTTAAAACATGCAGTCTGACAGAGGGTATACAAAAGCTTATATAGCTGAAGATCGATAAAGTTAAAAGAAATCCCTGACTTCAGCAATGATGCAGTTTTTCCTGCATAGCATTAGCAAACTACTGATTACTGTACTTGTTACCTTAGGTTATTCATTTAATTCAAGACTAGAATTAAATGGCTTAGAATTATTGCCTTAGGGGACAAAGCGGCTGTGCATTTTTGCTCCAGAGTCATTACAACCAATTGACAATGAATTCACTGTACCAGAATGCTTTTAGATTTCTACTACCGGTAGAAACTAGACTACTAAAAGAAAACTCCTACAAGCACCATTAAAAAGTGATATAAAAGCCAGGGGGGATTGCTGCAAGCTGCAATTTGCAAAGTTTGTTTTACTTATATTTACTGTTTTGCTTTGCTAACTGTAAGATTATTTTTTTTTTTTTACTTTTTGAGTCAAAAGCTGTTGGACATATACAGAAAAGCCTTCAAATATAAATGTGTTATGTTCTGAAACTTATTTAAACAAATCAAAGGTTACTGCAAAAAGTAAAGATATGTGTTCTTCTTCTCTTCCCGTGTCACTGTCTGTATCTGTCTGTCATTTGCATCCCCTATTTAATGTACGATGTGTAACATGTTGGCGCCATATAATAACTGTTTATTATTATTATTATTATTATTATTATTATTATTAATAATAATAATAATAATAATAATGTGTTCATGGAAAGACAGTCATACAGTAAAATATCATTTCTCATCCAACATTATTATTTACTGCATCTTGCACTATATCACCAGTCCTAGTGTTGGTCTGTTAGCAAAAAAGTGCATTTAAATGGATTTGGTGCATATTTTTCTATTTTTGTGTTGCAAAGTACAAATAGACCAAGAAATAATGTCTTTAAATTAAAACTGCTAAGGTATACACATGCCTGCAGGTTTATGGTATCTCCACAGCCTCTGTGGGAAGAAAGAGCAACATCTTATCTTCCTGCTGCAGCGCAAATTAACTGCCTACCCACTAAAATTAACAAGCAAGCAGGTTTAACACACATTAAATGAATTACTATGTAGGTGGCAGCCTGAAGGAAGCATGTTAGTTCTCCAATCACTAACATCTTATTAAATCATTTGTTGGAATTGCTGTAAAGTGTTTTTTTTTTGGACAGACTTTAACAATGAAGTATTGCAAAAGTAATGTGGTAACACATAATTATACTTATTACAATTATAATATCATAATTTAATAAAGTTAAACCATAAGAGATACATTAAATTTATTGCTATAGTAGGCTGTGTTTTATGTATGTGTGTAAATATATATAAATAAATATATATATATATATTTTTTTTTTTTTCTCAAATACAATGTGGAGCTTTGCACGTTATCGTTTTATTTATTTTTATATGTTAAAATGGCACATGTCTAGTGAATGGACACAGAACAGGAGTTGGCAGAAGCACTGATGTATCCAATACATCCCATTTCCACTTTTTGTCACCTCAGATCCAAGCCTTCTGTGAACCATATCGACACAGTAAAACAAAGAAAAAACGTTTTAATGATTAAGACATTTCTAAAGGGTTTATTTTCTATAGCATAAATGTTTTTAAAAACTACTATTTGTTGCTCTAGATGTTTTATTACCATTATTCTTTCCTAGTTAATGTTTACAAAACCATATTACCTTTATCTATGCTTTGCAGTTGGCCTTCTTCATTTTGATGAAGCAGAAAAGACATAAAAGTTGTCATTTATAAAGCAGAGTAATATTTATTATTTTAATGATAATGTTCACCAATTTACAGAATGTTATTAGTGTTATGAACTTCTACTGCCCACATTCTTCTATGTCATATTGGTTCCCACTGCAGACAATAATAATGGCCAGCTACAACATTAAAATACTACAAATTACAACCGTTACAATTTATAAAATAATGTGAATATTCAGAGTGAAAAACGCTTTACCCAATGCTCACAGGATTTATCATCTGAAACACTAATACTAGTATAAGTCTGCAGTATGACTCCTTTCATTCTCCAAATGAATAGAACTGTTGATAGTTAACAGCACACCTGGAACAATGTCAATGGAGCAGGGGTACTGCACTTCCACAGAATTAGATAGTCACAATATCTTTAATATCTAACCATGTTTCTTTTCTAACACTGTTTAAAGGGAACTCTGGCGGGGTTACAGTATAGACAGTACACTACCCAGGATTTCCCACTGGTCTTTACATATGAAAAGGTTTCTTACATACTTTAATTCAAATAACTTTTTAACCATTGTATTTAAATAAAACTGTTGAACTTGACCCACTGCTAGGTCTTCTTTTCCTTAGAGGACTCTGGGATGTAGAGAGGAGATCAGTATTGACACGTGCATAACCACATAAATTTGTAAGTTCTCTACAAAATTAATATATTAGAAAATACAAACTTTTTTATGTTCCTTTTGAACATAGAAATACAGAAATACCTTTTTGTTGAGGATACCTGGTGACCCTAAAAGAAGTAGATTTCTGTTTTCTGAAAATGGCATATGTAAAGCCAGATTTATTATTCACTTGCCCAATCTCAAGAGAGAAGTTGGAGGTGAGAATACCCGCAGAAGCTGTGAGTTGCTGTTGTTTATGTAAGGTGACATGAGCAGCACAGTTTCCTCAGTTCTGATCTAAATGAGGATTAAAATGAGAATGTTCTCCTTTGTGTGAAGCCTCTACAGGTATGGCCAGTTCCTGGGAGAGTGTCATATGCTTAAGTTTCCCTCTCACTCTTTTAAAGCTTAACTCCAAGCCAATTGTAATACACTTAGGGAAACTATTTTACCTTCCAAAGGTTTTACATTTCCTTTCAACTAGTCTTGACCTTGACACAGTCTTGAACTTGACATCACAGCCAAGCTGGTAACCTGACTACTGTTAAAGCTAAACTCCAGCAATACTTGAAGTCTTGCACCTTTGTACAAGATCCTCCCTGTACTGATATAGCTTACTGATGCTTTATATCTTGGCTGATGGACATTCAGCATCATGTACCCTTTTTTCCCCAATTTTACTATCCCTGACCCACACCATTATTTTATTGTCTGTTTTCAAATCAGGGAAGCTCAGAATCACAAGTAGGTGTTACCTGGAGTAGTCTGCATGAGAGAAGCACAGAAATAAAGTGATAATGTAATGAATATAAAAAAAAGGTGTGTATTGAAGAGGAAAGCAAAGTATTAGCAGAAAAAAACAACCACCAAAAAGAACAGCCTAAAGCTGTCAAGAAAAAGGAGGTGGGTGAAAGTCAGCCATGATAGGGGGGCTAGGGAAACCATAGAGTGGGTAAAAAATAAAAGGGAGGTTGTGATAGGTCAAAGAGAGAGGTTAAAGAGTACGTCAGAACTCTGAAAAAGGGGAGGAGAAAGTAGGGGTTAAAAGAGAGAGGAAGTGGAGGGAATTAAAGGAAAGAGAGCAAGCTAACCTCCCGCTCACCCTAGTTTACAGTGAGGGTTTGATGTTGGGTGGTGGTTGGGGTCCTAGAGGGGATCTCATCAACTGGTGTGGGATCTACAAAAAGGTTATGGTTTATTGGGACTACATTTAAGGTGGTTTTAATTAAAGGGCTGCTAGTAGTGTACTCATTCTCGAGCTGGTGGGCTTTTTTGCTGGGAACAAAAGTGATGGTTGGGGCAGTTCCTCCAGGTGGCATGGTGTGGCATCTCTGAGGGCTCGCACCCGGGAAGGAGTAATAGTTTTGTTAAAAAGTAAATTGAAATTAAAATGTTTAAAGTTTAGCAAAGTGTAACTGTTATTGTTACTTTGGTATTTATCATGTGGGAAAGAGGGGGGAGTGGGAAAGAGGTTGGTAAGTAAGGTGTGAGCATCCTAGCAACCTGCGTGATATTTTTAAATGCTAATTTTTATAGAATAACGGTCTCTATCTTAGTCATCATGTTCCTTGTCAAAATATGTGTGCTGTAGTTCGCTTTTCTAGCGCATCCTTTTTCTTTCACAGTTTGAATGCTGTTGCATAAGTAATGACTAATGGTACAAATAAAATGCTGGTACTTATGCTAGTTTTTTTTAAATATATTCATTGTTTTGTTTTAGTGTTGTTTCATATATTACACTGTTAGCCCTGATTAGACCAAAAATGTATTGCACTACATAATTGACTCAATTATTCAATGACCCTGGTAACACTCCGGAGATGATGGAACTGATAGAAACTGAAAGCAGAAGTGTGCTGGGCTGAATGAGACTAAAGTGAAAATTTAGTATTAGCTTAAAAATGTACATTCACCATTAAAGTGATTCAACAGAAATGGGCCACTCACTTCTACACCTAGGTTTGGTTCTCCTCATTTTCAAGACTGTCAAGTCCATGATGTGAGTGAGGGAAACCTCCCAGCCAGTCTGTTGGATAGTGATAAAGAGGGGTGCAAACCATTTTTTAGCAAAAAAATACATCTTGAGTTACTCCTTAAACAATTCCCTAAGTGGTTAATGTTCCCAAGGCAGCATTCTGTTGTTCACTTCAAGCACTGCCACGGAATGGAACAAATGGAAAGCGTTAGTCATGTTGCCTGTTGCATGCTGAGTGGTTTATGAATCCTAATAGGTTATTACAATCTCCACTGATGCATAAAACCTGGAATCTATTATTTTGTAAATCAATAGTCAAAAAGGTATTGTTACCAGTGATTTCCTTTATCTGTCTATGGCAGATTCAGTCTGGGTCATTTATTGGAATTACTGTAACAAGGCTGATAGTCAGCGACTGACAACATTTAATGAATATGATTAATGTTTTCCTCCATTTTTTGCAATTGTAGCGTAAATGCCTAACAGACAGTTGTTTAGTTCCATTGTGTTTAATGTGTTTTCAGCCCACTATGGGGTAATCACAGTTACTTTGCTGAGCCTATAATAATAAACACATTCATATGGTTTGTTAAAATATAGAGGCATTTTATATGTAAATAAAGAAAAGAGGTAAAGTGGCCCGTCAGCAGCAAGTGGTGGTTTCTGCCAAAATAATGGAGCGGCTTCAGCATTCAGTAGATGTAATCTAATGCAATTACTAAAACCTGGGTAGTTTCAAATCTGAAAATCTGCTGCCTGTAGTATTGCCATGTCCTGTCATTTGTTTTTTATAAATTTATTCAATTTAATTTGGACATTCTACAGCAATTTGTTGCAAGTGAGGAATACACTTGCAAGAAATCACTGCAGACTTTATTCTTAAGGCAGAGTTTACCATTAAAAGTTCATATGGGAAACCTGAAAAAATGTATACACATTTAGTGAGCTTTTTTGCAGAATGATGTATTGTTTACTGCATGTGTGTTTTGTGTTAATCAGGAGGGATAAGGTCGTCATCAGTTATTTACCTTAGCATTGTGGCTTTTCCACCCTTTAGTTTGGTGGATTACATATCTCAGAGATATTATACAAGTAGAATTAGGATAATACCATTAACTTGGTCATGATACAGTTCATGCTGCAATGAACTGGAATAACTGAAATAGAGTATTTCCAACAGTAACAATACACTAAATCTATTTGACTTGGTTGCACCTGTCTAGGGTGCCCATCATGACATTTAAGGTTGCTACTCCAAGTTGCAGAAAGCACCAAAACAGGCCTCATTTTCCCAACTATATTCCTTACGAATGCAGAGAAATTTTAGGGATTCAAATATTTCATACCAATGCTAAACCCTTAAAGTACCTTTTTAGAGTCAGTGCTTCCTCTGCAACTAGCCAATGACTTTGAAGAATACATTCCAGGTTTGCTGGATCACCCAGCTTCACTGAATAAAGTGTATCCTCTCCACCATTGGAGAGGTTTAATAAATCAGGCCGAAAGACAGAGGAAGGTGGTGTAACATTCTTGTTTCAGAGATAGCCCACTTTTTAAAAGCAACTGAATTGGTATATGATCAAATGGACAATTTAGTCCACACACACTCCTTTTTTGGCACTTGTTACCAATGAACAACAAGGTTTAAAGCAGAAGTAAACTGGTAAGAAAAAAAACACCGGCACCCGGGACAGATATTGTGCAACCACGTCATATAGATTTGGTGTATTGTTACTGTTTGAGTATTTCCACACTAGAAAGAAAAAACTTGCACACCTTTACCTCTGCAGATGTCAATCCCTCCAGGGGTTTCTCGGATCCTGGTACCCTCCTTGGGCCTAGCAAAAATGAAGTGCCTGGTGCCATCTTCTTTGCCCGTCTTCCTACGTCACCCGATCTCGCTCTGCGCTGGCACAAGATTGAGTGACATAGATGGGAAAAAAGAGTGCTGATCTCACTGCGCATGCATAAGATCTGCAATTTTTTTATCGCATTGAAGAAAAAGCTTGGGCATGTGCAGGAGAAGCAGCCAGAAGCCTCCTAGAATCAATTACTTTTTTTTTACAAAGAAAAGGTTTGAATCCCTTCCCCCCCCAAAAAATATATAATTTTCACCTTATATAAAAGTGTTGTTTACTTTTGTAGTATGTAAGGTAAAAAGTTTAGTTTAGGCCTGCTTAAATTTATTTAGACTAGTGCCACCTAAACCTAGCCTAGTGATCAGGTTGGTATGAAGCAACCTTAATGTAAAGTGTTTAGTCTAAAATCCAAACACATGAACAGAAGAATAAATGAAGAATAAGTGTTTTTTTTTCCTTTATCCTTAAAGCAGAATTGTACTTTTTGGTAGGTGGTGAACCCCTGCCATAATCAACAAGTATGCAGAGCATACTTACTAGTTTTGGCACAGGCTTACTTGTGTGCAGGTGCCATGCAGAGATAACAGGTCTGAAATCCAGTCGTTGCCATGTCCCTAGAAGCTGCCATCTTTCCCGATTCTCTTTCAGCTCCACAAAGATTCTCTTCAGCTAATGGATGGCCAATAAATGTCTCTTTTGTCAATTAGTTTCACTCCCTGATTTTATTTTCTTTATCAACAGTGGCAGATTAATAATTACTCCCCACATCCCATGCTGTTAATCAGGACCTGGGTATCATTATTACAGATTTTTATATCTGTAACAGTACTCACTGTCTTTTAATATACAGACCTTGTTCACATCAAGCAATGATCTCTTTTCTTTAGATAAGTGAACAAAAACTAACAGCTTATCATGGTGGTCAAAGTCAGGACAAGACCCTGGGTATTAAGGTCATAGAGGACCCTTTAATGTAAATAGCAGTGGAGCAAACTTCCCCCTGATGCTTACAATGCGTAATTGATGTATTGTTCTTCTGAAAGAAATATTTTCAGGCTAGTTTAATGTGAACTTAAAAAGAACGTATGTTCACAAGACTCATGACATGTGATTAAGCTTTCATATTTCTAAAGAGGAAAGGCTATTTTGTTCTGAATGTAGAGAATTTAATGCATGTTCAAATGACAAGTCTTTACACACAGGTTATGTTGTTTGATGGTAATAGACATCTTGCTGTAAATTATATACAAATGTTATTGTAAAATTAGCCTTTGGCCCCATAAAGTGCAAAGTGTAAATATAATCTATCTCAGCCTGTCTGGTGAAATCTGAAGACATTTGCAGACATATTTTGCCAATGTAATACTTTCTTTACCTTGCAAATCAAATTATGCTTTTACAAGTAAGGAATTTTAATTTTTTTTCCTTACATAGATTAAATAAAATATAGCTTTGATTGTCAAGTTAATGATATGTAACACAAATAAACTATTTGTTTGCTTAAGTTCCTCCTTAAGCAAACAATAGTCTTCATTATTAGTAGTGTTTTGATGCCTTCTCTTTTGGCGAATTAATTTATTCATACCAGATAATAAAAAATACGTGGCATTCTACTTTGTGGGATCAGGATTATTAAAACTTTTTTTTACACAGAAATAGGGAATTTACAGTATATATATATATATATATATATATATATATATATATATATAGTATTTGTTGATTTGTTGTATAAAAATCCCACACCACATCTTCAATTCTATACTTATAAATCTAAAGAACAATTTTGTGTGGGGATTTTTATGGTGCACAGCAATCATTACATAAACTATAAACAAACATAAACAATATAAAAAAATATAAAAAGCATATAACAATTTATTTTTAAATTACCTAAAAACATGTGTTATTCTATTTAACACAGACCAACTAATCCTTATCTTAACGAATCACAAAGATTTCATCTTTTAATGTGCATTTACAGATTATCCCTGTTCTTTTACTTTCAAGCTTCATCAGAGGAACACAGCAAAGGGAATTTTCCTAATATAATCTCAAAAAATATACACATTGTATTAATTTTAACTACATACAACAATATAATATTATTCATATTTATATAAATACAGAGATGCTACTCACCGGCTTCTGTCTTTTATGTGACTGAACACTAGGGATGAGCGAGAATGCCGGAGGTATTCTCTGGAAAATTTCCTTGAACTTCCGATTGTTTGGCGATATTTCGGCGAACCGATTTCGTAAAACCACTGGAAGATTGAGGAACGTATAACAGGAAGATTTACATGGGATTCACAGGATTCCCTGAGAATCCACCAGTTTGTGATTCCCAGGGCACTAGAGGTAATTACCCTCTAGTGCCGGGGATCGCACACTGTTCTCAATGAATGCGGCAATGGCTGCATTCATTGAGAACAGTGTGCGATCCCCGGCACTAGAGGTAATCAACCTTTAGTGCACCGGGGATCGCACACTCTTCTAAACTCCTGACATTGTAATATAAGTATGTCTTACAAATGTTACATTTGTTACAGATACAAATGTATTTGTAAGAGATACTTATATTACAGTGTCAGGAGGTTCTCCTGTGCTGAGCATTTTGTCAATGATTGCAAATGTGCTGCATTCATTGAGAAGAGTGTGCGATCATCGGGGCACTGGAGGTTAATTAACCTCTAGTGTCCGGGAATCGCAGAGGATTCTCCTGTTCGGCGAGAGCTCGACCTCTAAGCGAATCAGAAGCCGGTCTCGCTTACATTTTCAGTAAGCGAGAAAGGCCCGATTCAAAACAAGATCAAACTTTATATTCTCGCTCGCTCGTCCCTATTGAACACAAAGGTTAAAGCAAGAATAAGTCACTTTGTAAGGAAAGAGTGTATATATCAAACACACCTACTTAGCGATCACCAAGGAGTGTCCAATCGGAACCAGAAGTGTGCACACCTCCTGGAGTGCCTAGAAGACTGGAAGCATTCCAGATAGATAGAGATAGAAGCATTTTAGATAGAAAGATAGAAACAGGTAGTCTGGTCTCCTATGGAACACAGACTTCCTATAATGGAGAAACAGAATATTTACCTATTTATTTTTAATATGTTGATTCCCATGCATGTGATCCTTCATGCATTCAAAAGGCTAACGTATGTCCATACATTTAGAATAGGCATATGTCAATGGGTCAGTAACACCCTCACTCTCCACCACCACCCCAGGGGGACTGATGTGTTAATATCTAATTCCTTAATGTTATTATGTATAGTAATTTCCTTAAATATTATGTATAGTAAACCATTTTAACAGTTTTGCAATGAAAACGAAAAGGCCTGGATATAGTGTTAAAGTAAAGTTAAACTTCAACTTTAAAAATTTGCTACCAGGCAGGGCTTTATTGCAAAAAGGGACAGGTGATGTCCCTTTTGCAAAAAGCATTCTTACCTACTTTGCCTACCTGGCACATTCCCCATGATTGGCATGACTGATTGAGTGCAGGAGTTACATCATCCTGGTCAAACCGATCAAGATGGCCAAAGATCGAAACAAGGGAAAGATAATGGCAGTGCAGGACAGAACACGGACAGGTGAGTACAAATAAGTTTCTGCTTTAAGAGAAATGATAATGAATATTTCATGGCACCATAATACAGCTTTAGTGCCACCTATCAAAAATAAAATTTTAATAACCTATTTTAAATTACCATAAGCAAATCCTTGGATTACATTATGAATGTATTTTTTGCATTGCAGTAAACGTATGGGGGCTGAAACATGGGGATTACTATTAGAAGAAAAGTCCATTATTTCTGAAAATTCCATTTCCCTAGCTGTTGTACCAACATCCAGTATTTCTGAGTCACTGACACATATCATTATATATTCCATATTGAAGCTTAAAAAAACATTTTTAAAGTACATTGAGTACATTGCGTTTAACCAATGGAAAAAATTGGTTGGTTCCTTCTAGAGATGAGCAAAAACAAAAACTTTTGGAGTATAGTCCAATTCATCTTCTTAAACTCCAAGGTGTGTATACAGAAAGTTACACATAAAAAGAGAAGACACATAGTTTTACTACTTTAAGGTGGAGATATAGATATTGGTACCACACCCTCTTCAGAAAGTGTGTGATTTTTCTCTTCCCAAAGAAAAAAAGAACTTTTTTTCTACCCATGGGACTTTTTAGACTCCTTCATTTAAAACAAACATATTTCATAAAATTATAATTTAATGAAAACAATTAAAAACAAAATAGCTATGAAAAAAAATTACAATATAATGATATATAAATATATACCAATTAATATATAACATCATATTTACCTATATCACAGCCATGGTTTTCAATAAAATATAATTTTTTGACATGTCAATGTGGTAAAAAAATTATTCTTCTCTTTGGAAAGAGAAATTCACACACACCATATAGTTACCTACTTTTTAAAAAATAAAATTTGTTTATGTTAATAAAAAGAAATCCATTGGCATCACTTTAGCCTGTCAACATGCCAACTCAAGATCCCTTTTTAGAACTATTTGTTTATAATGCTTGCAGGTTTCTTTACACTGACACTTTCATCCACAGAACCAGTCACTGATTCCAGGCTGGTTATTTTCTTGGAGGGGGGTCAATGTAAACAGCAATAGGCTTCATTGCAATTTAGATCAAACTTGACTTGCAATTGGCCATACTTGGTCAAACTTTATATAGTTTTAGTTTTTGGTTTAGGATTACCAAAATGTTTTTAGTCCACTCCCCCTTTCATTTTCTTTTGAAGTCGTGTACACTGAAAGACAAACTTCCAGCCAAAATGCGACAATGAGAGTTATCATTATAGCATAGCATAAAAATTATATTAAAGGAATGGTTTAGGAGAAAATTATTTGCTCATCTGTTTCGCATGGAGTGGGAAAGAGCTGGAATTTTTGTCACTTTCTTATCCCCCACTGCATTCCTTTTCCGTTTTCCCTTTAGCTTTGCTAAAATTATAAAATTCCCTCAGGCAGCTTAAGCCTCTTTCCCAAATTGTTATATATTTTGTGCTGTCATTGCAAAACAAATTAGTCCAGAAGTCACCGGAAGAAAAAGTGCAGGCATCTTCCTAGATAATACAGCAAAAAATGCATTGCTTCCTAAAAAAATGTGCCAAACTGCAAATTATTCTACCTTCCTAATTCAGAAAAATGCTTAACATTTATTAGGACCTCTCAAGCATGGAAACTCATTCAATGCTCAAGTATTAAAGTGGAACTAACGTTGCATTTTCATATTGAGCCATTAAGCATGTCTTTATTACAGAAAGGGGCCAGTGATGTCCCTTCATGCTTTGAAATATCTTTCCTTAAGGTACTGGGGGCTTTAGCTTCATTCTCATTATTTCTACTGTATGCATAGATTTTTATGTTTTCCTTTGTGTTTGTGTGGGTACAGCTGTTTACTTATGAGTCTATTAAACTATGAGTCTGTTTGATTATGTGATAGGTACATTGACATTGTAAGCCCCTTCATGTGCAGAGAAAAATGTAAATGATCTATGTACTCCATAAGGTCCCACAAAAGTATCAGTACTACAAAATTAAATACAACAATAAAATAATTATTCTACAAAAAGTGGTTAGGCTGCATGGGTTTTTCCACTAGCAGTATTTTTAGAAGAAGCAAAAAACCCAAAGCATGTCTTCCTTCTTTCCAGTCACTGATTCTTAAGGTTGCAACCTTGACAAAACATTTTCTTTTTTAGCATTTTTTTAAAAAAAATCATAAGAGGCAAATCACAAAGTTTACATAAAAACAATAGGGAGCACTGTCAGCATACCACACAATGTGAAACGAAATGGTATGAGAAGGCTCAAGTTTAAATTCTTGTTTTTTTTTTGAGCTAGCGCTTTTAAGCTCTACAGATTTATGAAAGGGCAATACTTTAGCACATATGTTATAAAAAATGTTATAAACAATAAAGCAAAAAAAAGTTAACAATAAGTTGTTATTGCAGTTACATGTACTAGGCAGGCCTATAAAAATCCTCTATTTAGGTGAACTGCTGGAAAGATTCAAAAAGTTTTTTAAGGAAAAAAAAAAACAAAAGTAAATGTTTATCATGATCAAAATTAGCCAAGGCACTCTTAAAATCCCACCCGACAAAACATTTTTATTTCACTTCAAGTAGAACTAAAGTCTCACTTTGAAAAGTATGTGATCAGGCCGTTAGTTATAGCAGATTGGAACAGGTAATGTGCCTGATTACTGTCCAGATGTAAAAGATTCCTGAGCTGCTCATGTGGATACTCTGGTAAAAAAAAAAAAGGACAGATAAGGATGACAGGGGTAAAGTTTGCACCTTCAAAACAAATCAGGACTGGCAGCTTCCATATTTTTCCATAACATTCTAATTTACAAGATGCATTATCACTATTGCTCACTAATTTGTCATTTCTGCAGCTTTAGGTGTTGTTGGCTGGCAAAGAAAATATCAGATAATATTACATTAAGTTTGCATGTACTATGTGCTATTGGCATAATGTCCATAGACATTTTACTATTTATTATACTTCTCTTTTGACTCTTTATAAACTGTAAATTATGGGACTATGCATTTACCCGACTTTGTTCCCAACAAACTTTGTTCAGACCATAAGTGCTGCATTTCTTTAGAAGGGAAAGAGCACAACTAGTAAATTATAATGAATGAAATATAATGAAGCTTGAAAGAGATGATGAATAGAGGTAATAAGTCATATCTTGGTTCAAAATGTAAGACTAATAATCCTGCTGTGACTTTGTGACTTCAAATATGAACCAGCTATTCTGTAAACGGTATCTGCTTGGCAAGGATAATAATTTTTTGGTGTTTGGTAAGACTTTTGGGAATAGAATCCCAGCATTAAAATGCTTTGTAGCTCTGATTCAACTTTGTTCAAATCCCTAACTTGGCAATAAATGGCACTGAAATATCATTTTTAGTGCCAAAGCCACTTCCACCCTTCTTTCTAGACGATGATCACGTTTCAGTAATTTAGCTCCCATAAATAACATGATTTTGTATAGTTAAAAAATAAATAAATGAAAAGTTTTTCTTTTTTCTTTCTTTCTTTTAATACAACATATGTGGCCGTCTGAACATAAAATACTAAACTAAAACAGTTGAGTAGCTGACATATGAAATGTGATTACATGAAATATGCTTTACTTTTGTCTAAGAAGTTTGGGGAAATGTGAACAGTAAAAAACAATTCAATTGTAGCTTAAAACAACTTAAAACAAAAATAAATCTGAATACAAAATTTGTACACAACTGGTAGGAGAAAATATGAAAAACATCCAATAATACTTTCAGGGAATTAAAAATGACAACTAACCAAAAACAGATGGTAATTTCACTTTACAGATGGAAATGTTCTTGCTGCTTTTATTTTCCCAGCTGTTATAAACTTTTAATGTATATGCCATATCCTAAATAGGGACATGAAGCTTACTTGTTACAGGTATTGAGGCTTTGTTCAGTAGTAATACGGAAACTTATTTAACTGCACAATCTGATAAGAAAAGTTGTAATCGTCCTTAAATGACATTTTGAAATTGCACATGAACAAATGAACCTTGTTCAATACATTTGCTAAAACCATTAAATAGTCTTTAAATGTAATCCACTGCAGCTTGCTGATTCATGGGACTTTCACCTAAATGGTCCATTAATTTGTTAGTGACAAACTGATGACTTCAAAGTGCTAATGTGTTTTATACAGTAAAGTAGAAAGCCCCCACAGACACATTGTTACACATTCTGTAAATACTGTTTTTGTAGTCTAATAAAAAGGAAGTTTGCTGACCTACATCTCAACAGGTGGTCGCAGAAATTAAATGATTGTTTCCTTATTCAGCCGATTAAGCTCAGATCAGGAAACTAGTATGTCAATGGGGACTCTGCAATTGTCCAGGCATTCCCCATTAGAATTAGTTTGTTGGAGTAACTGATCAACCAAATCAGATTTTCTAATCAGGGTGGATTTTCCCAGCTAAGGATGGCAAAAGACTGCTCCTACTCACTAGGTCTACCACATCATTATTTTTTGGGAATCATTCCAAATGTATGAAATGGACAAATGGTTCATATCCTAATGGAAATGATTGTGATAAAAAAAACACCTTTACAAACGGAACTAGAATTTGATTTAAACCTATACCATTCCTTCTATTTATTTGGTGAATGGGTTTATGTCCAGAAGAAGTTTTATTCTCTTTTCAGAAGACAATAAGGAATCATGGTAAAAATTATCTGTAGGTTATGATACTCATAGTTACATAGTAAATCAGGTTGAAAAAAAGACATAAGTTTATAAAGTTCAAGCACTAGGGAAATAAACATATCCCAGATGAAACCCTATAGAATACAGTAAATTTGTGTTGTCACTCCTTCTAAACCCTTACAAGACCTTACGTTTTGCAAATGATGCTCAAAATCTGCTTAGATGATTTACTTGATCTATATATAACCAACCTTATTTCCTATACCAAGGTTGTCAGGGTTCCTAGCCACAAAAAACTACTTTTTATCTATTAACTGTGCACCTGTTGGCTATTGTCAGTTTATTTAGGCACTTGTTCTTTTAGACATTAGACAAAATTGTACAAAAAAAAGTACACAAAGACCAAGTGGTAACCAAACTGGATAACATGCACAAAAAAATGTATCAATGATAATGAGCCAGTGCAAAATAATGCCTCAGGTACATGTTTTTACACAAGCGGCACCCAGTATAGGTGCTGTAGGCTATCTTGTTTGGCATTCAGAGATGGTCTTTTGTATACCTCATCCCTTTTGTATGCCCTTCTATCAGCTCACACCAGTATGGCCATTCTCCTCTGTCCCTTGTCACAAACAAGACATTTTGCCAACTAAGGCACCAGGAACCATGTCAATGTTTGGTTTGAGTTTCAGTGGGTTGTCTTGACAATGTCTAACATGTCTAAATGCATCGATATGCTGCCCTGAGGGCACTGTTTTTTTACATTAACTGGACTAAATAAATACGGGCAAAAGCCCTAAGGATACCAGGAGACCAGTATTTTATCATCGTCACAAAGTCAAAAAACTAACATTATTTGTATATCATTACCATGAATGGAATGGTATTGGAAGATGCATACACACAAAGGGCCTGATTTATGAAATCCCTTTAACACTGCAAGACAGAGTATCATGGAAAAACCTGGGTGATCCAGCAAACCCAAAATACACTTCCTAAAAATCTTTTTATTAGTTGTAACATTTTCAACTCTGGTCCAGATTTATTCCAGGTTTGCTGTATCACCCATGTTCTTCCATGATAGTCTATATTCCCCAGTCTTGGAGAGCTTTAATAAATCAGGCTCAATGCCTGCCACTTTAAGATAAAGATAAAGATAAGATAAAGTTAGAATTTAGATCTGCTTTAATTTTAGTTTATATTAGTACTCTATGTGGTTTATGCAGGATTAAAGGGATTATCCGTGTTTATACCAAATACCTGTCCATGGGTAGAATAAATAAAAAAGTAAAAAATTACATTTAGCTATGCTGACTTTGACAGTCTTTGACCATATGCACACAAACAATGTGCAGGGTAATATGTTCATGGTGTTTAGAATAGATATCATAGCCATCCCCAAGGCATTGTCTTCAGAAAAAGGTTATTACAAAATATAGATTTTAAAGGCATTAATGAAACTGAACAGTGATTAAACCTAAGGGGAACAGCATATTCATTAATTTAATGCTCCATTACGGCTCTATAATATCCGTTCTGTGGAAAACAAAGCGATAACATTTACAGTACTGTCATAAATAATCAAATCTGTTACATGGGAAACATAATTCAGTGATAAAACCGTCTGTCCTTTTTCACGGTCTAAAATAAAGTCAGTATTATCCTTATACACTATTGATTAAAAAATGTAATAACCATATCAGACACTTCTTCAACATAATAAAATGAATTAGGAAAATGTTTATTCTTTTTAGTAAGATATTATGGGTCTGATTCAAGATTTACAAACCAATATATGACCTTGCCATTATTTAATATAATTAAAAACTCAAATTTCATAAAGGAACCTAGCATAAGATCTATTCTTTTATGGGGGAACAAAGACTGAAAAATGTTTTCTCTTGTCTGCAGTAGACTGATGACATCATCTCAGCCTAGAAAGTCACAGTTTTAAGAGCACAAGCACTTCTTTTTAAAGCAGAACTAAACTCAAAATAACAAAAACACACTTACCTTTAATCCTGCAGGTCTCCTGGGAGTTTTTTTCATTTGGGTCCCGCTTCGTCCCTTATACGTCTTCGGCCCAGCACAGGGGAAGGGCTGGGCACCGACATCTTCTTCCAGGTTCTTCTTCCTACCTCACCGGATCTTGCACTTCGCAGGTGTAAGATCGGATGACTGAGATGGGGAAATTTTTTTTTCATTCATTAAAGAAAGGGCTCCTTCTGTGCATGCCTGAGATCATGGCATGTGCAGAAGGAGCAGCCAAGAGCCTTTTGGATGTGTAACATAGGTATCCCGGGAGGCTTTGCACTCCCATTCTATCTTAAACTCTGAGGCGATCGAAACAGAAAGGGGAGATGCCGCACCCTTTTTTTGCACTTAAAAAATACAATATACTCTTTTGTGTAAAAATTTTGAGTCTAAGTCCGCTTTAAATGTAATAGATGGAACTAAAAAAAATAAAATGTTTATATATATATATATATATATATATATATATCTGTATTGTGAGATACCAGACATTAATGCGCTCAGCCAATCTGACCCACTGGACCCCTAAAATGGCTAAGACCTTCTCATACCCATAAACGACAGATGGCAGACCAAAACTTTGTTTACTCAAATTCCAAATTGTGTTCTGAGGTTATTATAGCTCTTGAGTTGGAATAAACTCAGATTGCGACTATCCGGTCCACTTCAATACATCACATCACACATCACACAATTTCAAAACAGCCTTTGTTTATAATCTTCAGTTATTGTAATTTATATACACAGGTATCTTTTCCTCTGATCCCTAATATAGATTTCCCTTATTTTGAATAAAAGGCTCTGCAGCACCATAAAGACTTATCCTATATTTTATTATATGCTTGCATTCATGTTGATGCCTCGATTATGTTCTCTTTAATCCCACTCCTTTATATAATGGTCAATAAATAACAAATGTACCGTCAAATTCTGTCATTTTAACCAAATTGTTTGAACCAATTTTTGGGCATTTTTAAGCATGGAGTAACATGTTAACCATTAAATACAATAAGGTTTTCTATCCCTTGGCAGTAATGTGGTAACAAACACCCTATGCACTACTAGAACATTATGTGTCCTATGTCACAGCATGTACCCTAATAAGTTTATTCTCTCTGATGTGTCAGACATAGTGAAGGGAGCTGAAAGCAATAAAGTGAAAAGACAATTTTAACTAACTACACATCATTGCTTTCATGCTGGCTTCCAGGCTGTTGAAACTGATAGGAAGTCTAATCTGCCTTTGGAAAAAAGAAATACTTACTAGAAAAACTTGTAAGAGAATACTTGATGTTCAAAGATGAAAATGAAATGCACATTATTATCCTTTTGGTGCTCTAGGGCAGTATCAACTACAAAATGTCCCAGTAGATTTTTCTGCCTGTTTATACAGTACCCTTATAAAACCATTGGTGTGAAAAATTAGCTTTAATATTTATTTTTGAAACTTTACTAATATTGTAAAAGATAAATTATTCAAAGTCTTATTCATGATTTATCACTCTAGGAATAGGGAGTAGAGATGGATGAACATGACTGAATTCACTTTTCTCAGGGTCCAGCAACATTATTGAAGTTGGCTAAACCCTTTCGGTTCACAGCATTGTTAGAAAAAACTAGGTCCAGCAGAGTATCATTTGCTGTACTTGTAGTGCCATTTTCCCAGTCAATGTCAGTTTAGTTAAAATCTCCCATTACTAAAACTATGCTAGCTTTCGCAGTCCTTTCTATCTGTGCTAATAGTTGATTCTCTATTTGTACCTTAGCACTGGGGGGCCTATAGCAGACTTCAATAATTAACTGTATATTATGCAGAAGCAAAAATATGACGTACTTATGAAAATAGGATTCCAAACTTAATATTGTATGTAATTCTATTAAGAATTATATCAAATTTGTAATAGTACTCTAATGTATCTCATTGGAATATGCTATTTATCATGATCTGACCCTAAACTATGTTTTATAATATAGTGACATCTATTTATCTTTGTTTTGAACTATGGTAATGCCTTCTTACCATAATTCACCCTATGTTCTGTACCATGTTCATACTTAGTCACAGCCACACACAACACATCACATAAACACTCTATCACGCAGCAATTACACCACATTATCTCTCATTACTACATTTTACCTATCCCCTCCCCATCACTTTAAATATCCCTTCCCATTCAGTTACACACTTCATTTCATTTGCATATTTCCCCTTTTCCCTCCCCAGCTAGCGGGGGACCCAGCATCCACATCTTTGAGACGCTATAATCGCGGATACCTGCATGCCAGGGTCTTCACCTGTTAATCAGAAGTAATGTTGAGTATTATTAGGCTGCCGCTGACTAACAGCTCCTTGATTAGCTGCTGGCAAGACTGGGGGAAGTGTGGGCAGAGGAAGACTAACACACATTCAATGCGCATGCGCTGAAATCTCGGGCTATGCCAACACTGTACTCCTTGCTGCTCCCTAAAGGACACAACTCTGCACTGTATTCTCTTTCCTTTACATGGTACTGGTAAGTTCATTTATACTCTTCCTTTTATTCTAGCACAATTAGCAATTGAGCATGAAGCCTCTTTTTGATCTACCCCTTCTTCAAGAATATACCTGTGTACCAATATACCATACAATTTGTCCTCTATATTCTTACTATAGTATCTCCTGTGTACTAATTAGGCACACTTAAATATTGGACTTTTTTTCAATGTTTCCATTTTCTAATTAATATAGCCAATCCACTATATCCTGAATGCAATAATAAGTGTATATACTCTTTCTTTTAACCCCTTGAATACCTACATATTCTATTTAGATGTATTTGGATCTACACCAATTTGAATATATCTGTCGGTGGTACTGCAAGCAACCCACAGTAAGTTACACTAGTCCTTGAGTTATATACTATGGGAATAAGCTCAACTCATACCCCAACTTGACGTAATACATCTAGATACATGCAAAATTAAAATGTCCTATGCATTTTCCCCAGATAATCCTAAATCTAGCGCAGGCCTGTCAAACTTCTGTTGCTTTTAACCGGAACATTCCATGAGCACACAGTAAGTGAACACCCCTTTTTTTCTCTTCAAACTATTTATCATTCAATACATAAACATCTAAATATAATATACAAATACAATACCAAGCAGTGTTGTTACTAAAAAGAATATTTTACCTACAAACCATAAAACAATAATCAATATACTCACCTAGCACAACATGGTTTATTACAACTTTGGAATTGTTATGTTACGGTATTATACATGTTGCTACTTTGAATTGTTCTTTTTAAAATTGCTATTATACTTGATTGCATAGTTTTGCAGTATACCATTGTTTAAAGGCATTGTTATTTTGTCTTATTGTATAGTTTCATATAGCGCTCTCTATGCATCCCCTGACGAAGCCTAAACAGCAAAATGCATCGGGTTAAGAGACACGGTTATTGATCTCACTCTTATACGATTTTGAGTATACTATGTCTAGCTAATTGGTCTGCTATCCCATGTTATTGAATGGTAAGGACTCCCCAAATGATTGTACAATGTCTGTACTTTGAGTTGTGACAAATTTTTTTTTATTTTTTGTTGTATTGTCAATACAAACATTTTTTGTCACAAAAAAACCCCAGTCTTTGTTATCTTTGCTTTCAAATTATGTATATAGGGGGCGACCCCACTGAAACATTGCAAGAGATAGGATTAGAACCATTGTATTTTCCTATGTTTGTGTATTATGCAGCCCCATATTACCAAATAAGTTATAATGGCATCCAACTCCCCTGTTTTGTTTGCCAGACCTCTAGCATTGGTGAACAGGGTCTTTAAACCAGTGGTCACCAACCTTTTCGGACCGGTGGACAACTAAATTTACTGGCTTTGGACAGCACATGCCCGGGGAGCTGGGTGTCACTCAAAGGGGAAGAAACTTCCCCTTTAGTGATGCAATGATGCCAAAACCCGGCCACTCCCCCATCGCAAGTCGGAGCATGTGATGGGAGAGTGGGCGGGTTGTGTTCCCTGAGCCTGGGATCCGTATGGGGGACATGGCCTGCGGCTCTGGGTGGTGCGTCTTCCCAGCGGGTTCCTCCTGCTGACTCCACTCGGGGGGTGCACTAGTCAGACCCGCAGACCGCAGATCACCGGTTGGTGACATCTACTTTACAGTGTTTGCCGAATCCTTTTGTTTTTCAGTACAATTAGTACTGCACACTCCAATGTTTGTGTGTAACATAGAAAACCTACCAACTATCCCCAAACCATCCTCCACCAGTGACTGACTCCCACTGACCTTTCTACCACCTTATTTAACTGTCCCACTCTCTTTGTCCTAGTTTAAATATCCTTCCACCATTCCCTTAAATCTTTACCCTAGCACAGCAGACACTCTTCCATTTAGGTGCAAACAATCTCTGTCATATAGTTTGTACCCCAATGAAAAGTCAGCCCAGTGCTCGAAGAACCCAAACCCTTCCCTTTACACCAGAATTTAAACCATGTGTTTAAGCTCCCGCTGCCTTGTGATGTGCCAATATTCCAGAAAATATAACCTTGGAGGTTCATTCCTTCAACTTCGGTTCCAACATGGACCAAGACAGCTGGGTCATGTCCAGCCCCTCCTAGTGAATTGTCCACTCAACCTCTTACAAAATCTTGGCACCAGGGAAACGGTCCTCCTGATCATAGAATAAAATGATGACAACTAATTGTCTACGCCTTCCTGCATTGCCTTCCCCACCCCTACTCTGCTCTCCTGGCCATTAGGGGTAGCAGTAACATCTAGGTTTGCCAGCACTGGGTCTGCTACCTGCACATGTTCAAATAGCTTTGCAAATTTGTTAGGGTGCTTAAACACAGGGCTGACCTCTCTTTATTGGGAGCCCCTACCACTCCCTCCAACTACAGTAACCCAGCTACCTACATGTTCACCCTGATTAAGCTCTCAACCCTCCACATCACATCATCATCTGTTAAAGTACACTTGTCGTGTGTCAACAAAACTTTAAAAATGCTAGTTGCCTGGATGTTGTGCCAAACCATGTTTTTATACTTAATGAGTCACAGACCAAAAACACATACTGTATGTTAAACACAAAAGTAAAGTAAAAAATTGCCATACTAATTTTTAATCGGTGACTCGGATCAAGAGTGACAATATGACAACAGTTTCAGGAAGAAAGGTCAGCAGTCAGCAATGGTGGCCTTCACGTTTGGTTTATAAAAGGTTTTTTTTAAAATATGTAATTCCTTACTTGGCATTTTAGAAGCAGCAACAATATGCTATCAAAAAATATTAGTAACCTATTTAGCACATTGCAAAAAAAAAAAACAAAAAAAAAATGATGTTTCATTATTTAATTTGCACAAAAGTGCCTTTTAATCTCCTTTAAAGACCTCTAATTTTAATTAGTATACAGATGGGATTTAGTAAAAGAGTAAACATTGCATACAGAACACACAGTCAAAAAACTAAAGCAATGTGTGTCTGTCAATATCATAAATTGTATTTTTAAAGAACCATTTAAAAAACTGTTCTTTTTAAAGAACTTTGAGGACTACTGTAGTAAATGTGGGGCACAGCAGACACATGATTGTGGTAGTTACTTGGTAACATGGAGTGCATTTTTTAATGTATATCTCACATTCAAAATAACCTTGGACATTAATACTAAAAATTCAAAATGAATAGCTAGAGAACAGGGGTACAGCAAGCATCCCTAGGCCACATGGAGTTCTAAATCTGCATTACTGCTAAATGTGGAAACAGTAAGAGTGAAAATAATGAACAATCTGTCCAGCTTTCTCCTCCTCCCACTAGCTACACATGTGTCACCTATCCCTATTTTGTCTGGAAGAGGAAAATGATATACCTACTGTCTAAGATGGGTAAATCTGACAATCTGATTTAATTGGTATGATTGGCCAGGAATTGTGGCCCAGATCCTATCAATTTCCATCCTACTGAAAATGCAAGTTGTATGATAAATGTTGGATAAATTCAGTTTGGCATAGATAGCAGATATGCTTACATTTGCTTTGAATCAGTAACTTGCTAAATAATGAGAAAAATACAGGAATGGAAGCCACTGCTTTTAATTCTTTTGCATAATTTAAATGTGATAACAATAAAATCCAACTAAACTGTTCTTTTTAATTTGCACTAGGAAAAGATCTTATGTCTATACCTACATATAATGTTGATACTGACAAGAAGACCCAATATATTAAACAGGCTAGAAAACCTATTGCTACTGCTATTATTCTCTTCTGATCAGCCGGCTACCTCAATAATGTCTCTTTTGATTCTGATTTCATACATCTGCATTCACATTCTATTTCTTTGCACAGTATATATGTATGCAATTGTATAAAGTCTATATATAACTTTGCAGCTTTTTCTTGAATTGTTGAACGCTATAGACTAATCAATGATGCAGTGCAAATTATCTTTGTTTAGGTACACAGCATTTTTTATTAACATTTTATCACCATTGGTTCCATCAAGTAAAATACAAAAAAAATCTCAATCTCTCAGGTTCTTTTAGAATTTTATCCCCAATGTAATATACAAAGGACAAATACGTGATATATTAACAATATAGCAGAATACATTTAAAATGTAGAGGTTTTAAGTGGTATAAGAGCAAATTAAAATGTCTAATTCTCATTTAAATATTGCATTTTTGTACAGATGTCAGCTTTGTAACAGACATGCAATAAGAATGGAATACATCTAAATGCTTTTAATAAGCTCAATATGAAATTAAATATTTAATTTTTCAGTATATGTGAGGCATGTTAGATGCAATCACAGTGTTTTAGACCAGAGTTTCTTTTTCAAAAGCTTCCCTCAACTCCAAACAACAGTGCATGTTTGTAAAAACAAAAAATAAAATAAAAAAGGACTTAAAAGGTTAATATGCTTGTGTAAATGTGAGTTTACCTGAAAACATGAACCATTAGTGGGTTTTAGGAAAAGGTTTGGGAAACAATTTTTAAACAATAATTTTCCCTAAATAAACTTGAAAAACTGTTTTGTATTTATAGTACTTTAAATTAGATACATCATTACCTATTAATAATATCATTACTCAAAATAAAAAAAATGTTAGGTTGGTTTGATGAGGCAAAGTTTTGGCTATTCCTGGTAGTGGTGGACCTTACCTACAAAGGCCTTCCCTACCTCTCAAGTAACTTAAATAATACCCTAGCTAAATTTCATAGGAATTGCAGCCCATGATGACACCCCCTGAAAAGTTTAGGTATATAGCACTCTATCTACTATACTACTCTAAGAACACTGCTTACATACAGAAAAGCAGTACATCCTTTTATATTTCCCTGCATCATACTCACACAAATGTGACATGCTCAGAAATTGAAACTTCATATCTTTGCTAATAATGACACAAAAAATGAAAATCAATTACAAAAAATGTTGTTTGCAATACACACAAGAAAGAAAAATGTTTTAAATTTAAAAAAAGAGATTTACAATTGAGTCCTAGTGATAGAGTGATAGGGTTTCAGTGGAATACAGAGGAATATCCAGCAGGATACCATTTAGGTGGAAACATACATTCAAATGTTATGGATAGCTGTCTCAGAAAATCATTTTGTTAAATGAACTGGATCAAAATTAGTAATATGAAAGAGGGGGGAATTAAACATTAGCTGACAACTGGCAGCAAAATTGGTCCCTTGGTCACATGGTGTCAATCACATGATATTAAAGCCAACATTTTAAACTCCTTGGGACAATTCTAGCTTATAAGCCTTTGTGATAACAGAGCAGCTTTGAGATACCTACTTCACTTGGTTAGGAACCCCAAGTATCTACAAGTATATATTTACCTGTAATAATCATATGTGTATACAGTGTGTATATATTTATATATAAATATATATATATATATATATATATATATATATATATATATATATA
>NC_092859.1:48379794-48386547 GCF_032062135.1 Pyxicephalus adspersus
ATATATATATATATATATATATATATATATTTTTATATTACATTTAATTTTTTTTTGGTTTAGATATGGAACTGACTAAATATTTAATGCTCACAAATCACTACCAATATTGCAGTGCCTGTTACAGTTGGAAAATCAATATAGTTGTTGATTAACAAAAATATTAACATGAAATGTACACTGCACTAACTGCAGCAAATTCAAACCCTTTCTGTCACAGTGAAGGTTCGGTAAAGTTAACATAATAGAGAATGTTCACCTTGTGGGTCATCAGGAATAGGCCATCTTAGAAATGTGTTCAGTAAATAGGCATACAAAGCCGAATGCAGGCAGCACTTGCATTCTTGTACTGCTGATGTTGTCTGCCTCTAATCTATTCTTATCTGAAGACTGAACAAATTGTGCTCCAAGTTCTATGCAAATCAAAGCCAGGCAATGCCTTTAGTTCAGTCAATAATGCAGATGCTGTCTGTCTTGAACAATTAAAGAGGCTGTTTTTAATTGTTACCAAAGGAGCACAGTTGTTTCAAAAAGCTCATTCACCATCCACTTGTTTTTTTTTTTACTGTCTGTGTTTTATCAAAACAAAAATAGAAAATGAATTATTTTAATCAACAAGTATACCAAGAGATTTTTTAAACACAGCACTTATCACACCATGAAAGATCTATTTGCATATTCCCATACTTTGTAACATGATTATAGCACACTAAAGTGCTTGTAGCAGAGATGGGAAAAGAACAGTAGCTTTTAAACAGAATGCAGTAAAAATTACATAAATTTATATTGTGTTGCTATAGTAACTGACAAGGAGAGTTCTTGGTGAATATTCTGGTAGATATGTATCGTTTTCTCAGAAAAAGAACTTTGCTATACAGGATACTTAGAATGAAAATTCAATTATTGATGTATTCAAGTACCTTAAAATACCTTGACTTTCTTGATGCTACTTAGGAGGCTTATTCACAACTATATGACTTTTAGTCTGAATACATTGTATTTTCATCTTCTGGACAGGTCTGTGGATAATGCTTTTGCATTAATATCGCAAAATGTTCTTGACTGAAATAAAATTTCGGTGTCTGACTATCTGCCTTAAGTGTTAATACAATTTACAGTGACTTCTACTTTTTCTGACTTCATGGGAGACAATAATCTACATTTATTGTGACTTGACATTTTACCTAGCTGAAATAAAATACATAGATTAAGTGCCATTACAAGATACTTAAATGGGAATTCCAGTTTATAGCATGTTGTTTTTAAACAATATGGGAGTGACCAACTATTAGGTAAATGCTGAATATAAAATGTATGCAATGCAAGAGTGCGCATGTGATGGCTACTTCCACCGCATAACACCAAGGCACATTAAGGCTTTAATGGGCACATCTCAGGCAATACGCACTCCAGCCCGGAATATCAGCGAGGATTCCCCGATGATGTCCCACAGAGGTCAGCAATCTCAACTAACTGCGGAGGTGGCTACATCAATCGGCAGACTTAGAGGGACTCTTGTAGCACTTTCAAGGTATGCTGCAAGCTGCATTATATACCACTAAAAATATTCTTTGTTAAAAAAAGGAATAAAATTATACAGCCACCAAATTTAAAGACATGAAAGCTAAATATATATGCAATCAGTGTTTTGGGTTTGAATATGATTAAAAGACAATTTCTTTTGAGAAAAAATGATACCTTCTGAGAAAAACCATTCACAAGGTCTACTTGAAGAATTCCTCCTAAGCGGGAAGTTTAGCAGTGCCTTTATAAATCTCCACAACCACCAAACGTTGGGTGTTCAATTGTGGGTGAAGAAAACATGTATTGGACTCCTAAAAGCACAGTATGGTTGTTTATTGGGGATAGACGCAACACAGGTCAACATGGGGAGGCTTTGCCTCCACTGGGGGGAAAAAGTTACAAATATATATATATAATTTAGCTATATAGATACCTTAGGTTAGCAGAAAATCGTATATACCATTAACGCAGGCCAGCAAACAGGAATAACAGGAAAATATAATGCAATCATTGTCAAACAAACAACCAACTTTACAGAGAGGTATTATGGATTCATTAATGGTAATGCATTGCTACCATATTCTTTAACCTACCTGGCGGTCTGATCATGTCAGTACATTGTTTATCATAAAAAAAAGCTGTTAAAACAAAGATGCATAAAAAATATAACTGTGCACTAGTATATACATACAGTATATATATATATATATATATATTTATATATATAAATATATATATATAAATATTATAATGATTTCTTTGTGATGGATTCAATACAGTTATTTTGTATTGAATCCAATAAAAAATAATTTGAATTTCCCGCCTCCCGCACGCTCCGATGCAGTGCACTTGCCGGCGGAAGATCAGAGAAAGAGGATGCTGCCCGAGGATGGGATCCAATGAGCAGGATGCCGGAGGACGCCGATAAGACCAGGTAAAGGTTTTTAAAAAAATTTTTTAGCTACCCTGAGTGTGGCTCGGGGTTACCGCTTTCAGCATTTTTTTTACCCTGAGCCACACTGGGGATTACCGCTCAGGGGATTAAGAAACTATAGTCCTATTTGAGCCTGTTTTTCTTTGTGGAAACAAACACACAATCCAAGAAGAGGCTACAACACAGGGTTCCAAAGTAAAACTTTAAAGGCCCCTCCTTCTCAGCATTTTGTTTTTGAAATATTTTCTGCAACAGCTGGCATTTTGTACCCATGAATGTAGACATGTTCCCACAGATTTTGCAATTATGTTTATACTTTCAATTTGTTGGTGGTGTCTTGCTTTTTTTTGCATCAAAACTATGAACACCATTTCAATCTGCATCTTCCTATATTGTTATATTCTCCGGAATATTGCCTGTGCCATGCGCAACACTGGAACGGCAGCGTGAGCTTAGACAGCTATACGCATGGCATAAGTCCTGGTGTAAAAGGGAAGGGTTTGGGTTCTTAGAGCACTGGGATGACTTTTCATTGGCGTACAACCTGTATATGGTTTTCACCTAAATGGAAAGACGTCTGCTGTGCTAGGGTAAAGATTTATAGGAATGGTAGTGGAATATTTAAACTAAGACAGAATAGGTGGGACAGTCAAATAAGGCGGCAGAAAGGTCAGACAGGGGTCAGTCACCAGGAGTTTTACATGTTACACACAAACATTGGAGTGCACAGTACTAATTGTACTGGAAAACAAAAGGATTTGGCAAACATTGCTGGTAAATGCAGCAATGGTTTAAAGAGCCTGTTCACCAATGCTGTGTTGCAAGCCTTAATGAATGAAAATCACTATGACTTGGTTGGTATTGCTGAATCCTGGCTTTGTTCTTCACATGACTGGGCTGTTAACATTCCTGGCTATACTCTCTCAGAAAGACAGAGTAAAACGAAAAGGAGGTTGTGTCTGTCTGTATGTGAAAAATTATCTGAAAGTGAATGTGAAAGAATAAATTGTTGATGGGATTTTTAAAGGTAGCAAAGTACTGTCTTGCATTAAAAGAGGAATAGACTGCAGAGATGGAGACATAATCCTGCCCCTGTACAAAGCATTGGTCAGACCACATCTGGAATGCAGTTCAGGTTTGGGCACCAGTTCACAAAAAAATATTGTGGTACTGTAGACAATGCAGAGAAGGGCAACTAAACTCTAAAAGGAATAAAGGAGCTCAGCTATGAGGAGAGATTAGCTAAACTGAATCTTTTCTCCCTTGAGAAGATACATTTAAGGGGGGATATGATTACCCTATATAAATATGTAATGATCCATTACACCATTATTTATTTCTTCTCAATTATTCACTTTAGGGTCATTAAAAAGGGCAAGGGGGCATTATTTGCGCCTGCAGCAAAATAAATTAAATCTCTTGATAAGGAAGGGATACTCCCTCAGGAAGTAGTTTCAGCAACTACTATAGATTGCTTTAAGAAAAATCTTGATGCATTTAAAAGCGCATAATTCAACTGGGTCAATAAATTAAAGTAAAAACAACAAAGACTGTTGATCCAGGAAACACCCAATTGCCCAATCACCCAATTGTCTGAGATCAAGGAGGAATTTTTTCTTCTCTGTTGGAGCACATTGTGCCAAGGTTATTTTGCCTTCTTCTGTATCAACTTTGTCTGTGGACTATCTGAGATATGTTTATTTCCCTAGTGGTTGAATTTGAGGGATTTATGTCTTTTTTCAACCTAACTATGTAACTATCTTTGGAATAATCTTTACTATCAAGTCAAACCAGCATTTAAACTGACATTTCTAAAACACTTTCATTATGTTTTCTGTTTATAAATCCCCTTAGATTCTTCAAGTTCACATTTTTAATTTTGACAACTTTCCACCAACAGCCCAAATTTCATGTATAATTTATTCTTCTCATCATTTCTCAAAGTGCTATAAATCTTCTAATCATCAATCTCCCTCATACACATTTCTTAGCACTTCAGTCCACTTTAATTCTTTTGAACTGCTGCTGCCAGATTACTTTACCTCAACTGCCAATATTCCGCTTGTAGGCAGCTAGTCAGTTATAGTCTTGTTCATACTGCAAAAGGCTTCTGTGTTTCCCTATTCTTCCCAGTGAAAACAAACAAACAGGAAATGCAATATGCATTTAGTAATACAAAACTTATATATACCTATACCAAAACCTACATATATATAGTGTAACTAGCACAGCCAGATTATAATAGTCTACTGGTGAGCAAAGTGATTGTGTGGTATTACATTTTAATAATTTTAAGGGAATTCTATTTGGGGTGTGCCACAATGTAGATAAACCTACTATGTCCCATTGTATCTCTGGATTCATCCAAAGTAAACTTCTGAGTGATGCCCTGGGTCCACTTTTGGCTTCAGGTTCCACTGAGAACGACAGCATCTAGGTCCACTTTTTAGTCAAAATTAGACTGGCTTGATTGTTTATATTGAAACTGGGGGGGCAGGAGACATGGTAAACTTATCTACATATCGAAACATTTCGGATGTCAGTACAGGTGGGGGCAATTGAAACCTATTTATTTTTTAAAAAATTATGTTGTCCTTTACATATTAGTGACAACATTGCTGTACAGTAATCATGAGTTTCCATTTATAGTAAAACAGTGTCAACATTAAGTATGTGGTCACTAAGCTTAGTGATAGTAGTGGATGCTATTAGGATCATGGGGCCTGTACTGTTGCTATAAATTCAAGTGACTATAAGTACAAAAGTGCCAATTCATTAAACTGTAGTATTGTAACATGATTTATTCACATATCTAGTCATCAGAGACAGGAGTTTTTGTTCTTTGATGTTACATCAAAAAGTATTTATGTTTTAACCTCCTTGGCGGTAAACCCGAGTGTGGCTTGGGCTAAAAAAAAACAACTGAATAGGGTAACCCTGAGCCACACTTGGGGTAGCTAAAAAATAAAGAATAAAATTTACCTGGTGTCACCGGCATCCACCAGTGTCCAGCTCGTCCTCTGGTCACCTCTTCCTTCGATCTGTCCCCCAGCGAGTTCCGGGGAACGTCAGTGCACTGCCAGTGTGTGCGGTCGCTAGTGGCGCGGCGGGAATTTCAAATGATTTTGTATTGCATTCAATACAAAATAAGTGTATTTAATGCAATACACTGGATTTATATGTCTAAAAGCGGTACATCGTCTTTCTTGAAAATTTATTTTAAAGAAAATTTTATAATAGTATGAGTATAAAAAAGTTTGAAACACAAAATTATGTCAAGTTTTTATTAAATTTAATATTAAATTTATTTTTCAATTTTTCAATTCATTTAATTTATTTTTTTGACATGATTTTGTGTTTCAATCTTTATTATGCTATTATATTATACTGTAAAATACATTTTAATAAAAGACAATGCACCACTTTTAGACATAAATACAGACAGAAATGAACGGCCCAAGAGGTTAAACCTCCAAATAAAGGAGCATACCAAGAGCAGTCCATGCATAATAAAGAAAATAAATGCATTTCAGAACTGTGTCTAAGCAGTAACCTAACAGTTGTGATTTTGTCTTGAATTCCTGCTGGAAAAAGAACAGCACATACACTGTGGCCATGTACTTGAATGTCCTTTGTCCTAAAGCTTTTTTAGTGTTAGATGCAAGGGCACCCCTGATTCTAGAGAAAAGTGAGATTTTTAATGACATTGTGCTGCTTCCTATGATCCTAACTCAAGAGATAGCTGCAGGAAGCATCTCATTCCGAAGCTCTTCTAGATTTCCATCAATCATCAGATCAACAGTTATGGTGGGTATGGGGGTGGCATGAACTCTGACATTAGGAAGCATTCCCATACTACCAAGATTTCTGCTTCCACAAAAATGTACAGTCACATATGTCCATCCTGGGTAAAAGATCAGCTGCGAGGAGACCACAGGCAATACTGGGGACAAACTCTTTGCCTTCAATATGTCTTTTATTAAACACAGGTCCATGAATGTACCTTCAAATCTGTTGGGTAAGAACCACAATTGCCCCAGCAAATCCCAAAGGTACAAATGACAGGCAGATATCTTTCTAATGATTTTCATGATAGACAAATCTGAACATATATTTACCCAAACAATCTAATTAAAAAAATAGGTAAGAGATACCCTGTTTCCCCGATTATAAGGCACTGTCTTATATTTTTTGAAATGCCAAAATATGCCCTAGGTCTTATTTTCAGGGGATGTCTTATTTTTCCATGAAGAAGACTACAGTACACATTTATTGTTGAAAGTCACTCATGATCA
>NC_092859.1:48387207-48452219 GCF_032062135.1 Pyxicephalus adspersus
CTTCCTGGTGCAGAATGCCGGCTTGTTACTTTCAGTTTCACTCTGCACTGCAGCCAGGAGCAGACACGTGCTGCAGCCAGCATCAAGGAGACACACACAGGATCGGATCTCAGAGCATGTCTTATTCACGGGTGAGTGTATTATTTTAATTATTTTTTCAAAAATGGGGGGTGGCTTATTTATTGGGGATGTCTTAAAATCGGGGAAACACGGTAGGTGAGAGTGTCACACTGCATGGAAATAAAATCTTCCTAAGCTCATGACTCCTTATGTTATTAAGCATAATATAAGGAACCCATATGCAGCCACTGAAGTCTAAAAGGCCCATTTTTCTTTCCTGAATACTTGTTTCGAACCAGTAACTTATGTGTGAAGCCAGGAGGTTGACAGCCTTAAGCATTCAAGTAAAGTCAGCAGTTGTATTTGTCATATTTCATAGGTACTTGTAACAAGGAGATTTGTTCAAAATGAGCTAGCAATGATCATGCAACCATTTGATTGGTGAAGATCAGTGTATAATTCCTAACTGCAGATATCATATATTTGAGTGTTGTGTTGAAAATATAGTGTTAACACTGACATTTTTTGAATACGTGTAAAGATGTAATAGCTTCTCCCTGCTTGACTCTTCCCAATAAGATGATATGAAAATGTGCATTCCCTAGGTTTACCAGAGTTGGGTAATCTTGCTGTAGGAACTGTTACTGTTTTGGACCATTGTACACATCCAATAAACAGAAATTCTAACTTTAAATTAAGCAGTGTGTGAGTGTTTTTTGTCATTCCTTAACCTTTCCCAGAAGCCCCAGAGAATGCTAGGATACCTGGCATATCCTGGCATCTTACACTGGGCTGCACACACTGTTGCTCTTAAAAGGCAGCTGACAGAAACATAATTAATGCTAAATGAATCCTAAATGATGCATTTTTGCAAAAAGAAAATTTAAACAACAGAAAGACATGTTCCATCTTGAAGACTGTAAGAAAGAAATTAGTTTACTATAAGGAAAAAAAAGTAAAAATATATTTGAAAATACTTTGAAAGTACAGTATTTTGAGTACATGATGGACACTGGTTTTGCAAGTTAAATCTGTTTCAGTTAATTAACGAAGAAAAAAAATAAATAAAAACTGCTTATGAGAATGTAATTAATGTAATTTTTTTACAAATTTTTGGGTGGTGAATCCAGAAATGACCCTGGTTTTTTTACTATCACATCCAGTTGTTACGATACAGGGTACCCTCCATTTTTTTCAAATACAATGAAATAATAATGAAATAACTTGAATGTACTGTTTATTTAACTTTCTATTGATCATACAAAGGATTTATTGTTTCTCTATGACATTTTTTTTACAATAAAACATTTGAAAATTAATCGGGGGAGCGGTTAAGGTAAAACTTTACATTTACAGCTTTTCCTGGAATGTTCAGTGTTAGGACAATCCCGCCGGATGCTCCAACAATAGTCAGCTATCATATGTACATCCTATCTACCCTGATACCGTCCTTCCATGACCTTCAAATCTTGGTGGAATCGTTCAGCTCATCACTGACTGCATCAAGGTTTTCTGGGAAGTTAGAATGATGGCTATGTAGAAAATGCACCTTGATGCACATATTGCGACAAAGCATTTTGTAGCCCTCCAAGAGTTTCTTGACAATTTCTGCATAATTATTTGCTCGTGTGTTTTCAAGAAAGTCTTTGAAAATGGCTTTGAATGATAACCAAGCATTCTTTTCGACTTCTGACATTGTCCTGATGAAATGTTCATCTTTGATGAGCTGCCGAATTTGTGAATCATCAAACACACCAGCCTTTATTTTTTCAAATGACAGGCTAGGAAATGCCAAAATGAAGTACTTGAATCAGTCTCCTTCAGTTGGCAAAGCTTTAGTGAACTGCTTCATCAGACCCAGTTTAATGTGCAGAGGAAGGAATATAATATTCTTTCTATCAACAAGTGGCTCATGTAGAATGTTTGGATCACCTGGTTTTAGGGCAGATCTTGGAGGCCAATTCCTTTCCACTCAATGCCTCTCACAAGCTCTTCTGTCCCACATGCACAGATAACAAGGATACTTGGTGTATCCGCGTTGCTGAACAGGAAGGAAGAATACCATTTTAAGATCAACACAGATGACCCAATTGTGTTGGTGATATTGCAACAACTCAATGACTCTCCTTATGTCTGCATATTCTTCACAAAGAGAAACTGAATGGCCAATTGGGACTGACCCAAATATATTGCCATCGTGAAGGAGGACACACTTTAAGCTCCGCTTTGAGCTATCAATGAATAGTCGCCATTCAGTTGAATAGAAGACTGTTTTTTGAAGAAAACCCCAAGCAGAAAAGTATTGGTGGATATAAAGGAGTCAGACTTCTCTTTGAGGTTTGTTTTTGCTGCTGAGAGATAAACTCCTCAAATCCAGATCTCCATTATATCCACTAACATTTTTCTGCTTGGGGTTTTCTTCAAAAATTACTTCTATTTCCCTCTGTTTTTGCATTCCCTATTTTCTCTGCTTTTTGCATCCTATGCCAGGTTCAGTGACACTCGAATATTGACACACTTTTTGTGCACTTCATGTATTGATGATCTGTACATGCATAATCCCTGATAAAGCAGGATCACTTCTGCGAAACGCGTCGGTTTCTCAAAAAATGTGTCACAGTATCACAAGTCTAGAGATCAAGTTTGTTGACAAACGTATTGACCATTCTTAACCATTGTCTCTTTAACACACTTACCAACTTTTTTAGGTGGTGTGCATTTGACCTTTTTATACATATGTGGATTACCATATTCCTTTTTATATATTGTGTGTTATAATAATTTTTTTTTTTGGTAAAATTTAAAGTGTATGTGAACTGCCTTTAAAGTCCTGTTGCATAACCCCACTGTGTAACCAAAAACCTGCCCAGTGCAAACCTTACTAATCAGAGAACCAGACTAAACTTCTTTGCAACTATCTGTAAAAGTAATATGTCTATGTATTCCTATATCTTGCAATATAGCTGTAATTAATGACAGCACCAACACAGTGACATACACTCATAAAGCATTGTAATCATTTTGCTATAAGTATCTCACTCTGTCATGATATGTTCTAATATTATCATTGCAGAAAATGGTTGTCATGGGAACATGAAGGTTTGCCAGGTTTTATTATTATTTTATTATTTCACTATTTTTTTCTCTATCATTAGCGAACTAGTGGCAGACGTTAAATTGTAATGTTTGGCACTTTTCCAGGTAATCTTTAGACTATAAATAAGATGTACTCCCTGATGTTTGTTTAATGTCCGCAAAGCATTAAACTTATCACAAATTTTTTTCAGATGTCCTTAATTCAAAACATTTTGCATATACATCATCATATCCCTAGGTAAATGTTACTCAGCATTGAAATGAAGCCAGACATGTTTAATTGTGCTTTGCAATGTCATATGTTCTTTGAAACTCACTTAAAACAAAATACGCAATAAATTGGGACTTTTTTTTAAACTGGAAGTGAAGGGTATCTGATTAATTTAGAGTAGTTCAAATGCTGGTGTCTTAAAAATAAATACCTTTAGCAACAAAACCCAACATTATTTTTACCTGACCCCTACTGCAGTAGTATGAAATCTGTTTATTTAGCACTGCAAGACCAGTGCCAAAAAATAATTGTGCTTTTTTTTTATTGTTAAATGTTTAGCAACCACAGACCACCGTTGCACTAATATGTACTTATGTACTTATTGCTAATGTACTGAAATACATTTGAATAACACCCATGTACCAATGAACATCTTAACTAACTACAGCAGTTAATTGTTTAAGGAGAACACAGTCGTATAAAAGACATATGCTGACTGGTTGTTGGGGGCAGCATAGATTATTTTTTCCAGCTTTTATACATCATTCCCAGCATGATTTATGCTGCAGGCAAGAAAAAACAAGCTTTTAACATCCAAATGTACATACACAATTTTAAACAGCAGGCATAGACAATACAAGCTGTTTCATGCTAACCTGATTTAAAATTTAACCACTGTAAAAAAAAAAAAACATCACAATCCTAGAAAGTACTTAATGATTCCAAAGAAGGCTGTTCTCATATTAAAAAGTTAGTTTTCACAAAAAAAACTACATTACATTATTTCCTGTATTAAAACAACAGTCATGTACCCATATGAAATACTAGATTTATGGCACAATTTTTCACATATTTTGGAGATGTTCCACGGTCAGTCAGCTTTTGGGATCAGACATATTATTTAGACTCAAAAATACTCCATGGCAAATGATTTCTTCAATCCTGGCAAACACTTTTATATTATTATTTCACCTCCCTTTTAAAGAAATCATATGTCTGCAACTTGATAGTTAATGGTGCTGATATTAAGGAGAGAATTGCAAAAAAAACTTTTAGCAGAGAAACATTTTGAAAGTACAAAAAAATATGCCGAGGACTGTTTCTATGCTTACAAATACACCGCCCAGCTCCCTCCACTGTCTTCCCGTCTTCCTTTTATAATTTTGTTTCCATTTTTTTGCATAACCTTTTTTTTTTCAAATGATCTTTTGGATAATTTAATATCATTGTGGGTGATTTCCTGGCAGCAGTCCTTTCATCTACATTGAATCTGTTCACACTTAGGGATCTATTTATAAGGCATTAAATCTGACATTCACTGAAACATTCCCAGGTGGAGAACTACAGGGTTTTTTCAGTGAATTTTAGATTCACTGCTTTATAAATACATCCATTAATAATATGTGAGCAACGTTTAGGACAGTATTATTCTGATTTCAGTCCGCTTGAGTCATTATTTAATTCAGGATACAAAGAGGCAAACGAGACAACAAGGCAAAGTCTAATGGCATGGATGAGTTTATTTGGAAGCAGTTTGGAAGGTTATTAGGGATTGAGGATTAGCATTGCCACAAAAACTTTTTTTGATCTACTGATTTTTATTTTGTTTCTCAGAGCATTCTGCATTAAATGAAAAGCATAACAAGGAAGATAGCATGTCCCAAATGTTGGATACAGAAAAGTGTATTTATCTTGAACTTTATGCAGTTCTGTGGTCATGCCTATGAATATTCTGGGCGTGGATCACAAAAATTCCATGCTGTAGACATTAACACACAGCATTTATATGTAGCTACAACTATTGACTATAGCTGAATTAAAATAAAATTACAATCATGTATTCTTTTATTAAAATATTAAGTTCATCACAATTAGGGTTTTTTTTAAATCCTTGTTAAAACATAAAGGAACAGTTTTTCAGCCACTGTTTCATGAATTCTCTTTTTTAATACCACAAGATGTTAATAAAAGTGTAAAATTACAATGTATAATTGTAACTTGATATAAATCAGTGGAAAAATGGTAGCATCATTTATGAAAGGAGAAGACTTATTAAGCAATAGCACATAAGAATAGTAACATATTGGAATATTAAAATATTTAATAAAGTACAACTAGGGTCTGGATGTCTGATTTTTAAAGATATATCACATATGAATATTACCATATAAGAATTTTAAAATACATTTTAAACTACAATTTTAGATCCAATATGTAACAGCTCAGCATTATTCATTGTAATTCAATAAGATGACCCATATCTTGCTTGCAGAACTAAACTTTTACAATAAATAATTGCTACTAGGTGGGTGAAGTTCCTTCTGTAATAAAATAAACATACCTGCCTGATTAAAATGTGTTATTTACCTGTCCTCGCTTTGTTTTGGGTGCCACCATTTTCTGTCTTCCTCCCGCTGTCAGATCTTCAACCATCCTAATTAGCCGGACAAAAATGATCTAACTCCTGTGTGAATTTAGACTTGTCAACCCTGAAGGATGCCGAGATACCCAACATATCATGGCATCCTACAATGAGCTGCAAATGCCAGTGTATTCTAAGAAATAGGCAGGTATGTTTTATTGCAGAAGGAAACATTCCCTGCCTGCTCAGTTTTTAATTGCAAATCTATAATTATGTGATAATTTTTTTGAATTACATTAAAATAGTTTTTTTTACTGCGTTGTTTTCTGTGAGTCTATAAAGTGTAGTGGGCAAGGGTATTTATTAATTTGCCTCCTTGCCAAGAAAGTGATTTCACAAACTATTTATCCAATTACTCCACTCAACCTTTGGACTATACCTTTGTATAAAAGCATTCTTCTCCCTGCTGGACCCTGGGTAGTGCTCTTTCATATAATTCTGGGCTATGCCCAGGAAAGAAGTGACGTCATCAAGTCAGGGTATGGCAAAGTGCAAATTATGTGATAGATCAGACGGATTGCTGCATGAGAGGATGTAATGAAAAACAGAATTGATGAAAGCAGGCATGCCACTGTACATAATTTATATAATCGAAAAATCACAATGTACATAACTTTTTCTGATTATTATTTATATTTTTTGGGTTAGCCAAAATTAGGCAAAAATAAACCTTCACATTCCTTGACCTTTAACTTAAATCTTCATTTGTAACTATAACCATCTACCTACAGTAGACACTATTCAATTGAGCTTTTGTTGTGGGTAGTTACTAACACAACCTTCAAAATTTACCCTAACACGTAAAATAATGCCCCTCAACATGTATCAATTATTTATTTCAGCCTAACCTAATATTCAAGACAAGGAGAGGGTTAATTAGAAAAGGTTAGGGATTGGTAAATTTAGAAAAGATGGGTGAGGTTAAAGGTTTAAAAAAGGTAAATGTAAGGAGCAGAGAACCGCCCCAAAAGTTTGAAGTGTGGTGGTGAGAATGCCTTAAAGGACCTATGGCATATGTTGTTAGGAATTAGGGGTTAAGGACTTTAACGCTGTAAAGGATGTAAAGGATATTATTAATGGTAAATATTTAAGCTATATGCTATATGGTTATTTATTGTAAAGTAAATAAATGGCTTACATAGCCATTTAAACTGCAAGTTGATAGTCGACAGTTTTGGGGGAAGAAGAGAGGGGGGAGGTGTGGCAGTCATTTTGGTAAATGTGGAGGGACTGAAGTCATGTGTGTACAGATTGTTATTATAGCCACTGGTGATAGGCAGGATTGGGATTTTGTTTTTGGCAAATTAAAAAAGAAAATTGGGGGGAAATGCATGATGATTATTAAAAGTGCAAAATATTACAACTCATAATGTTTTTAAGGGGGACAGTATGGTTTTAATCACATGGGACTGTTGGGGAAGCTTATTTTATTGAATGTTCATCTGTTTATTTGTAAATAAGAAGGAGGCACTTAGTAACACAGCACATGGCAAAGCCTAATGTATGCATAGCGGTTTATGGGAAGGGGATGTGTTATGGGTACTTGTAAATTTTTTAGTCACTGTCTTGTAATTACAGAGACTTTGTAAAGGGCTCAATTTTTTAAAAAAACTATCCGCTGTTTAACGTAGTTGACAACCGTGCCCCATGGGTGTACAATATGGACAAATTACCAATCTCTAAATTTTTGCTACGTTTTACACTTATATTAGCTTGACTTTAACATATCATAAACATGACTATGAATAGAGAGGTATGAATTAAAATAGGTGTAAACTGATTTGCCAATTAGTAAGGTCTACTGTTGTAAAAGTAGTATTCTGAATAGAAGCAGATGAATTGTAATTCTTTTTAAAGGGAAATTCCTTTGATCACTTTTGCATTGTTTATGAGCCTTAAAACCCAGGCTGCAAGTAACATGGACTTTTATTGTGCAACATAAAGTATAATCAATAAGTGAGGTCTTACTGTTTAAAGGGCAAAAGACAAGCAATATCATATCTCGAAATCTTATGTAAAAGCAGCCATTTTCAGAAGAACTCAAACTGGGTTTTCCATTGAGCAAAAAACAGAAATGCACAATTTCCCTGCAGTCAATGATTAAACTAAGTTGGACTGCCCTTATACTGAAGACTCAGAACACTAGTCAATCTGTATGACTAAGCCTTTCCTATGAAATACTGTACTGTATTTATTTCACTTGCAATGCAACCCTTTTGTTTCTGTTTCTTGTAATAGTCATACTTGTTGTTTAACAATCCATATGATTCCTGTAGAGATCTTCATCATTTGAGTTTCCAGCACTGCGCTGCAGCTGCCAGCTCAGGATTCAGTCCAGCAAACCCCACAGAGCATTAGATCTTAGGGAAAAATCTCCTGTGTTTTATGCTGTGTATCCTCCTAAGACGTAAACAAATATGTTAACCCAAAATCACCTAAATTGTCAACATGACAACCCCTATATTAGGACAGCAGTTGCTGAGCCATGTGGTATAAAAAAATTAATTAGTTTAATCTTTTTATCAGAGAAAGATATGATATATCTTATTTAGCCCTCTCGTCAAAAAGTCAGTTTAGCTGACATTGGCATCAATGGTTTTGAAGAAGCCTTTACGGTGAATCAATGCATTTCATCTGGCAGGAAAATGTACACATTTACTCCTGGCTATCAAAGTATGAATGAATAGATCAAATTATAAATGCTGCTGTTAAAAATCATAATTTTTACTTTTTTTGGCAAATGGCAATTGTGAAATGTATACAATTTTATTCCATAGTTCTATATAATTGTTTTATAGGGCCAACTCACAGTAGAAGACACTCCACCCCATTGCCAGAGTCCCTCCTAGTGTTTCAAGTTTCAAGTAGGATGTATTTATTCACATTAGATTTACTGGCATTTCTTTAAAGTACTGTTTTGAATTTTAGCAGTAATGGACACATTTTGTGTCCGGGCTTATACTTGAGTCGAAAAAGTTTCTTGTATTTTTGGATAAAAATAAGTACCTTGAAATTATTACTTTGTATTTCTTGGCTGCCTTCTTATATTTGTTGATAGTTTTTGTTTATTATTTTTTAAAAAACTGAAAATTTTAAAAATTACAATTTTTCAAAAAGAAAATAAGTACCTTGGCCTAAATTTGGATCGGTTAATATTCAAGTATATACAGACTCTACAGTCCAATCTATACATCTGTTTCATTTTTACTAAAGGGAATTAAACCTTTAGTCCAAAGTTTTTTTCACACTTTAGATATTGTGTTAGATTTTCTACCCTCATGACTGCCAGGGTACAACTGTAAACTGAATTTTGCATTCTCAGTGATTTTTTGGAGCATACCCTACCATTGTCTCCAACCAGTGTATGACAGCATGTGCTTTCTTTTTAGGATAAAACTTAATAGTATAATAATGTCTGTTTTTTTTTTTTAAATGAATGGAGATACTCAACCCAAAAGTTTGAATGGCTACAGGAATAGGATCCCCATTGGGTCCCACCAACCAGGGTGCAGAAAACTCACTGTTCCTTGAATAATCATGCAGTATGCCCAATTTTTCCTCAGCATACACAAACATTAACTATGCCCTCTAAAAACAATTTGGTTGATTTACTAAAGGAATGTTGTCCAGTAACTTAGCAAAGAAAATTGTTATTTCTCAAGGGAATTTTCATTTAGCTTAGTGAATTACTTCAACCATCCAATTTTATGGACCCATTACCACAGAGCCTATAAGCTATCCAAACACAATTTTTCCACAAACTAAAAAAAACCTCATGTCATGTAAGTACCACTTTAAAATACTTTTAATAGTTGATGTTTTAATATAAGCAATTGGCAATCAAATGATTACATTTTCAGCAACTGGCTTATTTCAAAAGCACCGGTAAAGATTTTGCCAATAGCACCAGCCAAACCTAACCTCTTCCAGCTATATTTACAGTCAAAAAAGGCTCACTTCCTATTTAGTGAATTAATATGAATACTTGGGCATTCTGTAGCCTAGATCACATCTATCAATGAAACAATTAGGTCTTATTTATATCATGCTTGTTAATTTCCAGCAGTAGTCTCTGATCTCCCTTCTTAATCACCATTTTGTTTTACTTCAACTCTTGTGATTTGGCAACTAAAATAGAAAACTATTTTAAACCACAGGAAGCTGGAAAGAAGTTAATAAATAACAATGCAAGGCTTTTAAATACATTTGGCTATAAAACAAGACAAAAAGTGTGAAGTGAGGGATAATTAGAGAGCATTATAGTGATGTGATAAATGTTATGAGGTGCAATCACTAAAGGTTCATTACATCATATGAGTATAGAGCATTTATAAGTTTTATGGTGAGTTGAACTAAAAGAAGCCTAAGTGCGGGGTGCCATAAATAATGTAGTAAAAGCCCTTTTATCGCAAAAGGTATTTACAAGCTTATCAATAGTTTTAACAACCTGTATTAAATCACAGAAAAACATGTAACCTTGCTTTCAGGAAAATGGGTAAAGACATGCTTAATATATCTTACTTGTTTTGTGAGAAGCTTTACATTTCTGTATTTGTGGATTTTTAGTGACTTCCCTATATTTTATATTATAACACTAATAATACATGAGATTTTCCTAAGAACCCACCAAGCATAAAACAAAATAAATAGATGAATAAAAACACCTGTCATGAAAGAAAGCTGGGCAAATAGGAGTGGAGTACAAAACCCAAAAATACCCTGTGCATCATTTAAACGCACATTTTTTTAAAGCAGTACGTTCCGTTCCTCTGGTTTGTAAATGACGGCAGATCTGACACATTTGGATCAAAGACAAAATTAGGCAGTAGATTTTTAAATCACACCCACATACATATTCCAGTATATCATTATAATATAAGAACTGTAATAGTATGCAAAAATATAAAAAATAATATAAATATAAATATATAAATATAAATAATATAAAAAAACCTATAGACGTATGCTACTTTCCTATAAAGAGCATGTCTTTAAACAGGTGCGGACTCTCTGAGAGAGGTTAGTGTTGTTAGGCTTAACAGGGTCAAATAGTAATGAGTGGATTAGATATAGTTCACTTAAAAGGTACAAAAAAATTCCCAATGGATCCTATAGGGTGATCAGAGTTCACCCAAGAGAAAAGCACCCATGCTCCTTTTAGAAACTTCATCAGACTGGATATTAGTTTATCTTTCTTAAAACTAGTATCCTAATACAACACTCAGGAGATATCTGCATTATTCATATACTAATAATATTTTATATTATTATTATTCATCCAGCATGTAGGGCTCTGGGCTTTTTCATATTTATTTAAAAACCTTTACTAAACTTGTGTGGACCCGCAAAGCACTATAGTACCCCAAACTAAAGTTGTGGCTCCATTAAACCTGGATTGTTTTTTTTTAATAATTTGCAAATATTTGACAAATGTTTTCAATCTTGGACCAGACTGCAATTTATGAACTAATGAAAACAGAAGACAAAGTCAACACAACTCCAAAGTAACGTTTCGGGGCCATGCAGAGTCCCTTCCACAAGGCAACATATTAAATTAGTAGTCACATAGGAAGGGACCCTGAGCGGCCCCGGAACATTGGTTTTCAAGCATGTTGTGACAGTGCTTTTACAAAAAAGCAAGAGTCATATACTTTGGAGTGCTGATGACTTTGTCATCTGCTTTAATATATCAGGCCCACTATATGTAAAGATAGTTTTGCTTTAACATAGTGATCTTTAACAATAAGGTCTTATTAGTAGGCTAGAAACAATTGTCTGTGATTTCAAATGCATAAAATAGTCAACATTTTGAGTTTACAGTCTGCATTTATACTGACTCTCTATGTGCATTGAATGAAGTTTTATCAATTATAATATGGCCCTTTTACACCACCCCACATCATTCTTCCACTCTGGTCACATTTAAAAGTTGAGGACGAAACAGATTACTAAACTAATAGAAACTTAATAACACATCTGCTTTCACAAATTTAAATCATCTCTGCTCAAAACAGAATCGCGCAAATATAGGTGACACATTGTAATTTGTTAAATATTTCTTTGTTCAACAAACATACATTGCACTGAACAATCATTTTTATCTGCAATGTTTTCTTGGCAGATTATTAAATAATTCAAAGCAGCGTGCAACCACAGATTTCTTCTTCTGCCAGATTTAACATAATTTACATTTTACAGGCATGTTTTACCTTTCTGTGATAGGAAATAATCGCCTTTTTAAATCAAAATTTGTTTCTGACAGATTTTAAATAAAATTAAAACACCAAGAGAAAGAATTAGAAAATAGAGAAAAAGAACAGACACATTGGGCCTGATTTATTAAAGCTCTCCAAGACTGGAGAAGATACACTTTAATCTGTAAACCTGGGAGATCCAGCAAATTTGAAATTGGGTTTCTTAACCCCCTGAGCGGTAATGGAGTGTGGCTCAGGGTAAAAAAAACATGCTGAAATTGGTAGTTAAAAACATAAAAAATTAACATATATAAATATATATATATATATATATATATATATATATATATATTACTGTACAGTCATATTACAGTTTCAGTATTTTTATGCACGCTTGTTTTAAAAGATTTTTGTGTTTTTTTATTTAACCCCCCTAGTGGTAATCCCGAGTGTGACTCGGGTTGGGAAAACTATGCAAAAAGCGGTAACCCCGAGTCACACTCGGGGTAACTTTTGGGGTTCCCCTATACCTTAGCCCCGCGCTCCAGCGGCGATTGGACAATCCCGCTGTGATGCCGGGGCGCTTCTCCGTCGGGGGCGTGGCCGGGCGGGAAATTTAAAAGCAGATTATAAAGTATCATTTCATCACTTTGTCTTTGACCTTGATTGTTCCTGACTGTTTACTGGAGACCGCATGGCATCCAAAAGGCATCTCGCCGGCGCAAGCGCTGTTTTGGAGAAATTTGAGAGCAGCGTTAGTGATTTGGAGTTCCTTTGTGGAATCAAGCGATAGTGATTCACCAGGAAATTTGTCATTGGACAGCGAAAGTGAACTGAGCGACGATTCTGGACCTGAGGTCAGTGCTGTGCACACATGGTGTCCTATTGACCTTGATGCGGACCAGGCAGCACCGCCAAGGTTTCCATCTACCGGCGCACCTGAGATGAAAATTGAGGCTGAATGCGACGACCCCCTGGCATACCTGAAGTTGTTTTTGACTGATGAAGTTATTGAAAAAATTGTTGCGGAGACAAACAGGTAAGCCGCTCTTGTGTTTGCTAACTTTAAAGTTTTTTGCTAAATTTTTTTATGCAAATGTGTGCTGCTCTGTGTTTGCTAACTTTTGGAATTTTTTTGCAAATTTTTTTTATGCCAACATATGTGCTGCTCTGTTTGATAACTTTTTGAAATTTTTTGCTAATTTTTTTTTTTGCCAACATGTATGCTGCTCTGCGATTGCTAACTTTTTGACATTTTTTGCTAATTTTTTTTTTTTTAATGCAAACATATATGCTGCTCTGTGTTTGCTAACATATTACTTGCAACCTTCACACTATAAAAGAACATATCCTAAAATACATTATGCAGGTACGCTGGACAACAACAAGGTGGTCCACACCTGAGGTTTGCAAGAAGCAGAAAGTGGGAACCTGTGACCAAGGATGACATTTAGCTGTTTTTTGGCTTGGTGATCCTGCAGGGAGTTGTGGGCAAACCCATGCAGAAGTGGTACTGGTCCAAGAACAAAATGATTGCCACTCCATTCTTTGGCACAGTCATGCCAGAATAGCGCTTTTCCCTCATCATGAAGTACCTGCACTTCGCAAACAATGAAGAATTTGATGAGACTACCCATCCTGCACCAAAACTCAAGAAAATTTGGGAAGTGTCTCAGATGATTCTACAAAATTTCCAGCAAACCTTTGTGCCAGAAAGAGATGTCAGCATTGACAAAAGTCTGATGGCTTACAAGGGGAGGCTCAGCTGGGTGCAGTACATTGCGTCAAAGAGGGCACGATTTGTCGTAAAGACCTATATGCTGTGCGAATCCTTATTTGGCTACATCTGGATTACGGTACTGTACACTGGAAAAGGGACACAGTTCAACACCAAATACAGCCATTATGGATTGGCAACATCCTCAGTGCTATCCCTCATTGAGCCATTGCTAGGTCAGGGCTATTGTGTCATAACTGACAATTTCTACACCTCTCCTGAACTTTATCAGTTCCTTCTGCAACACAGAACAGATGCCTATGGAACCATTAGGGCTAACTGGCACAACCTGCCATTATTGTTTTCAAAAGGGAAGCTGAAGACAGGAGAAATTGTTGCCTGGCAGAAGAGAAAAATGATGGCCCTAAGATGGCGTGACAAGAAATATGTGTGCCTGATGAGTACTGTCCATGATGCCTCCACCGCTCTGGTACACACAAAACGTGGGAAAGAAGTGATGAAGCCACAGGTGGTGATTGACTACAACAACACCATGGGAGGTGTCGACAGAGCTGACCAAGCTATGACCTTCTACCCAGCGATGAGGAAACACCAAAGGAAGTACTACAAGAAGATTTTCAGGCATCTAGTTGAGCAGTGCCTATGGAATGCCTACATTCTGTACAAAAAAAATAGTCAGAGGCCTGTGAATCATTCAGACTTCATTTTGTAAGTTTCCCAACCTATAGTCAAGAACCACCAAACATCATCAGTGGCTATGAATAGACCTGGATGTCCTGCTTCCACTATTGTCAACCCAGAACGCCTGACCGGTCGTTACTTCGTTGAATACATCCCACCAACCCAGAAAAAGGCAGCACCTACAAGGATGTGCGTGGTTTGCTGCTCAAAGACCGATGACAGAGGAAGGAAGAAACGCAAGGAAACCAGGTTCTACTGTCCTGACTGTGATGTTGGGCTTTGTGCAGCATCCTGCTTGAAAATCTACCACATCCGGGATGTCCACTAAAAATGTAAATATTTTTTTTTTCTAAAATCTGCATTTAACCCGACTTTGGTTCGGGGTAAAAACACTTGCAAAAAGTGTTAAACCCGAACTTTTCTCAGGTGGTTAAACAAACGTTATATTGCAATCTGATTGTCATGCATTGTATGACAATCGGATTACAACTGTAACAATATACTTACCCGGTCCCCGCAGCTCCTCCGGACACGTCTTCTCTCTTGCTTCTTCTCCCGGCGAGTGCAGTGACGATGTCCATGGTTTCCCGGTGACGTCGCTGCATGCGTCGGTGCGGGAGGCGGGGCGGGAAATTCAAATAACTTTGTATTGAGCTCAATACAAAAAACCTGTATTGAGTCCAATACAAACAAATCTTTATATAATATATATATAATTGTAATATATATATATATAAGCTACTGTACAAATACATTACATTATACACTATTTTTTAAAGATTTTTTTTAAAGATTTTTTTTTTAAAGATTTTTTTTTAAAAGATTTTTTTATGTTTTATAAAAAAAATGTTATTATTAAATTTATAAAATTTTGGATATATTTCGGTGAGTTATGCGGTAATTCCTTGTAATTCGATGAATTATAGGTAATTTTTGAGTAATTCGGTGAATTATAGCCTACAATCTAAAATAAATTTCCATGCAAAAACACTTTTTGCATGGAAGTACGGAAGTTCGGAAAGAATTAGAACACCCGGCGTTCGCGTCCCTCGGCGATTCCGGATGATGTGCGTGTGCCCGTTAATGGGGGTCGTAGTGGGAAATTCAAATATTTTGTATTGGATTCAATACAAAGTCCTGTATCCAATCCAATACAAAATAATACAACATTTATTTATGTGGTTTTGTCTATAAGTATGTGACGTTGGACTCTGTTTTAAAATTTACCACACTAGGGAGGTGTTTTAGAAAAATATATTACTATACAGTATACCAAATTATTGCATTTTCAGTATTTTTGATTTATGTATTCTTGTTTATGCTGATTTTTGTGTTTTTTATTTAATTTTATTAAAAGTAATTTTTTTTTTTTTTACATGATTGTGTGTTTCAAACTTTTTTTATATACATGATATCTACTAGACTCTTGTTCGGACATACTTCTGTAAGTTACAGGTCTACAAATTAAAAAAAAAATTCATGAAAAACAGTGTACCGCTTTTGGTACAGAAATCCAGACATCAGTAAAACGCCCAGGAGGTTAATTTATATTATTATTTATTATTATTATTATTATTATACAGTATTTATATAGCGCCATCATATTACGCAGCGCTGCACAAAGTTCATAGTCGTGTCACTAACTGTCCCTCAAAGGAGCTCACAATCTAATGTCCCTACTATAGTCATACATGGTTATTGTAGTCAATTTAGGGGGAAGCCAATTAACCTGACTGCATGTTTTTGGGATGTGGGAGGAAACCGGAGTACCCGGAGGAAACCCACGCAGACACGGGGAGAACCTGCAAACTCCATGCAGATAGTGTCCTGGCTGGGATTTGAACCTAGGACCTAGTGCTGCAAAGGCCGGAGTGCTAACCCCTGAGCCAATAATTTATCAATAATATTGCACCCTTGTTTGGAAAATTTCAGTAAGAAATTTTTGATAAAATTTTTTTTTTTGATAAATTACATTGTTGTGGTCTAATATTTCATTATTTTAATGATTATTAATAATGATTTAAAATTATGTATTATATTATAATTGATGATTATAAAATAATAAATAAATATAATTATTATACCCGGGAGTTAATCCTAAGAATTACAGGCCCACAATATAAACAAAAATTTCTATGCAAAAAAAATAGGATCACTTTTTGCATCAAAAAACTGACAGAATTAGAACACTGGGGTTAAAGTTTATTATTAAATGTATTACATTTAATAAGTATTGGACATACTTCGCTGAGTTATGCTGAAGAATTACAATGTAAAATACATTTTCATGAAAAACAATGTACTGCTTTTAGACATTAAAAACCGGACAGAAATGAACCGCCAAGGAACATTCCAAGTTTGCTGGATCACCCAGGTTCACTGAAAGTGTATCTTCTCCAATCTTGGAGAGCTTTAAAAAATCAGGCCAACAGTAAGATGGAACTCTAGATACTTGCTTAGCCATTATTTTAATTACCAGCAAGTATTTTTATAGCATCAATATATTACACAGCACTTCACAAAGTCCATTGTCATATCACTAGCTGTCCCTCAAAATGAGCTCACAATCTAATGTCATGGTCATGTGTCATTAACGTAGTCTAAAGACAGTTTTTTGAGGGAAAGCCAATTAACCTAACTGCATGTTTTTTGGGATGTGGGAAGAAACCGGCGTACCTTGTTGCACCTCAAGATTGTTTATGAATATGTATATATATATATGTATGTATGTAGAGGTATGCATAGATATGTGTATAGGTGCAGGAATGTTGAAACCTGTTTTTCTTTGTACTGGCCATCTGGATCACCTAGGGGATGTCTTATCAGTGGTCAACCAAGGAACAATAAACAAAACAAATAATAAAACATGTCAGTACACAAGATCTAGTTCCCATAACAAACTGGTTACCAGTAGGACCCTCAAGGGGCAATTAATCCATCAAGCCAGAGTGGGCAGAAGATGGATGCATAATCAAACAGATGGGTTGGGTTGATAACCCAGCTGGACCTCTGGTTGACCCTTACATTTAGATTCCAGCAAGAAATTGTTATATCAAATTTAGTTGGGAGGTTCATCAAATGACAGTAACCAATCCCAATCCAGTGGGGTGGGTGCCAACTGATGGTCATCGTACCAAACACACCCACTAACCAATCAAGGAGTCCCAATGTTACCTAATGGGACTTAAATATATAAAAAGGGGTGCTGGAATATAATAGAGGAAGAAAAAGAGGGAAAGGGAATGATGGGAGTCTTCTTAGGGAATCTAGCTCCTGGGGTACCCCACGTCATCTTAGCAGGTAGCTATACACATTCCTGAATTGCTTCTTGTATTGTTTGGTATATGTCTGTGTATATATTTATGCTATTATTTCTATATTGTTTTGATGTATTTTGTACTAAGTAGTTACTGGGTTATTGTAGGGGTTACTACTAACAACTTGATGTTCATGTGATATATATATGTGACATTGATTCATGTTCCTATATGTTTTAAATATCTGATAATATTGCTGTGTATCTTGTCTTACCTTGTTTCTTAATTAAACTGTTTGAATGACTAGCTATTATTTGTGCATGAACCTTCTTTAATTGAATATCTATATGCATCGATAGGAATATAATTTCCATATTTATGCAGATAAAATATAGATAAAATATACCTAAATAACAACCTGGAGAAAACCCATGCAGACACAGGGAGAACTCACAAACTCTATGCAGATAGAGTCTTGAGCAGGATACGAACCAACAAAGTAGTACAAAAAATGCTCATATGCTAATAAGATATTTCCTACTAAATGGCTAAATGATTAAAATAAAAATATTGCCCCTAAACATTGTCCGCTCTTTCTTTAGATTAATTTATATTTGTAATGAGCCTAGGGCGACAGTTTAAATTTTGAAAAGCCTAAGTAGATTGTATAATTGTAGTTTTAGAAAGAAACACCTTGTGATGCTAGATGACCCTTAACAACTGACTTATGTGGCCATGTTATGCAGGATCATTTTGTAGCATCTTTTTGTATATTTTTTGAGCATTAGAAAATGAAAAATCACAAATTTAATGCATTTAATTTCCCCCATTATTCAAGGATATTTTTTAAGAATCTGAAGCTGCATAGAGGGTTTCCACACATTCTCCATGTATTGATCACATGGGTTGAGCTTAAAGAAATGTGAAATTAGAAATACTTTTGGGTAATATTTCAGAATTTATTTAGTATTTATTTTAAACAAACATTATTGCCTTACTTGAAATTGTATGATCTGCAAATATTTAAACTGTATTGAAATTATTTTAAAATGTAATATATTTTAAAATATAAGAGGCAATCAGGTGGTAAATTAGAATGGATTTGTACTATTTTAGCACAGAAACTTATTCAACATTATCTATCCTTGAATGACTCTATGTCTGTTATTTAGAGTTGTATGCATTAAAGCCGAAGGCTGCCTTGTACAAGAAGATTACTCACAGTAGCAAAAATGCCAGTTTGGTAGTAATCTATATATATATAGTATACTTGTCCTTTGTCAGTGTTGTCACTTTGTGCAGCATGAAAATATTCAAACCTGCACGGATATTTCCCCAAAACGCTGCAAAATAGCTTGAGGAGACAAGTACCAGAAAATTCTCTAGAAGAATCATGCTTATAGAAAGTTACTATTTGTTTAAATGCATATTAAGCCAGCCAATGGAAACACTGATGGCTATATTGCCTACAATGGTTGTGAGCCCAGCAGAACTATACTATTCACCTAACTTTCAGTGATGTACTGTCTATGAGCACCCTCACCGGCAATAAAATCTAGCATTTGTCTGGGTTCAGGACACCATTTGGTCACTTTAATTGACAGAACCAAGGACAGAGCTAATACCGTGTCTCTTAATAAAAAATATTTTTTCGTGTTTTAAATTTAAAGCTCCACTTCAGGGTACACAGTGGGCAATGCCACCATGGCGGTGGTCTTTAGAGTGGAAGCTCCCCTGACATACACCAGCTCATGGCACTGCTGCCTGGTATGTATATTAAAAGACTGACTCACTGCATATGGTTGAAAATGGGAACATCAGTTGTAAGCATGATGTTTGGTACACAGGGGCAGTGATTGCCCACCGTTTCTCCTAACAAAGTTGTTTGTATGTTGAGTTTGTATTTCCTCCCTGTTGATGTGGCTTTCTTCTATTGGCACATGGGTTGCTCTCACATCCTAAAAACATACTGGTAGAAAAAATATTTTCCCCCAAATTAGCCTAATACTATGTTTACTGCATATGACTATAGTAGGGATATTCAATTTGAAGTATGTAAGCACTGCAGAGGATATCAGCACTATATCACTCTAACTTTCAATTTACCATTTATAGCACAGAAGATCCCAGTCATTCCAATGACACATACACACACAATACATACAACAATTTTCTAAGAAAGTTAGTAAACAGATATAAATAAAAAAGTCCATCTGAAAGTGTTAGTTTCCTGGCTGTTAAGTGAACTTAATGTTCACCATTCTTACGTTGGCTTACTACATGATTTTACTGGGAGTTTACTGGACTAAAAAACTGCTAGGCTGGAGTTTGCAGAGGGCCATCACAGCAAGTTTCATATGCCATAAGAAAAAGGACTAATCCCGGTTGCATTTCAACAAACTCAGATCTTTTTGTCCCATTGGGAGAACTGTAACAGCCTCAAAACTGAACTCGGGTTCTTAGAAGATACTGGAACTGGCACCTCTGACACCATGTGTGTGGCATAGGAAATCACAGATGCTTCTACTGTTAGTTTAAGAGGATTTAGGAGAGAGGGTTTTAGTAGCAGAGGGTCATACAGTGGCAGTTCATATCCCGTAGCAATTACTCTCAGTCCACCATCAGTTGCCCTCTAGGACAGTTGCTGAAATCTTAATCCATGTCAGGCAGTATGAGAAGAACCTCTCCTTTGGTTCAGGTCTCCACATTGAAGTGATGGTCCCACATTTAGCACCAATAGGGTTCTGTCCTAAAGTACAGTAAGTAAAGTAAAGTTTCCCGTTTCCTCACTGAAGCACTTAAGCTTCCACTGGGAACCAGTTCCACCGCCAGGTGAGTGTTTCCCAGACTTCCTAGACTTTCCTAGACTTCTGATCTGCACTTATTTAACTTGTTTAGGAACCCCTTGTTTTAGGAAAAAGGTGCCAAATATCACAGTAAGTCCAACAGGTAAATGCACCAAAGTAGTGATTGGTTCCTACCTGGTACTGGTAGCCAACCTTCAATCTCTAGGGAGAACAAATTCCAAAACTGTCCAGAATATACTAAAAAAAATAAAAAATCAACCCCTTATACTTTAAATAGACCGCACTATTCGAAAGGGTGCTACATATATAAATTGCATGCATACTTTAGTGCAGTACTTCGTTTGAACCATATTTATATGTGGAATTTTAACAAAGCACTTTGTTTATGGGACCTGAACTGAAATATAAAATTATCCACTGTATTCAAAGCACTGATGGTTAGCAAATAGCTAAGTGATTGATAGTTTTAGTTTTGACATTTGACATCAGGTTCTATCATCACTTAGCGCTTGCTTGTAAAATTTGTTCACTGACTTTTGCATTAGAACCAAGGCAGTAGCTGTGTGCTAATGCATTTTAATAAATGTGCTTCTGGTATTACAGAAGGCAAATCGGTAAAAACACTTCTCAATAACATACCATACAAATAGCATGGTTTATTGTAATTAGACGATTTTGCTTATGTTAAAAAAATACATTAAGACATAACCTCCATCCCCTGAACCTTAGCTCCTCAACACAAATAAATGTTTAGTTTATACCTAAACCACAAACAGTTTTGCTATTGGATACTTCTTTTTATTTTCATATATATATATATATTTTTAATCACAAGTGACCTTTTCCCATTTGAAGAGTCCTTTAGACATTTACACATTCAAGGATCACTTACTATATTTACTATATATTTTGTATCTATCAACGAAGTTAACATAAGTTACAAAATAAAACAATATGCTAATAATTTTGTAATGCTACTATATGTATACTACAATCAGAAAATAGCCACTTAACCAGCCCTGGCTTTTTAGCTAGCTCACACACTGCACACGTGTCTCCACTGGTGCCGAGCCCCTAGTTCTGTTTAGCTAGTTCCTGTACACCTGTTGGCTAAATTAGTGTTTCCTCTGTCCATTTCCTGCGTTAACCCCTACTTATCCAGTCTTTTGGTTCCCAGCCAACTTCCCTGTGCTGTTCCAGTGTTCCTGTCTGTCTGTGGATATCCCTGAGTTACCTGTGCCTCCTGTTGCTTTCAGTGTCTCCTGTGTTCCCTGTGCTGTGCCAGCAGTTGCCCCTGTGTCACTGGTGTCTGTCTCCTGGATCCCTGGCCATTGACCCCTGGTGTGTGACCTGACCTCTCTTGCTTGCTGCCTGCCTCAACCCTGGCCTTCCTTCACTATCCCTCTGCTTTGTGATTTGGTACCTTGTTTTGCCCACCTTGGTGTGCCCAAGGACTGCAACCTGGCAGTAACCAGCGGTGCAACATCCTCACCATCAGCGGCTCTGGAGAAGACCGGGTTACTGCTTAGACTCTGGCCTTTGGCCCTTCTCAGGGCTCACACCACCTCCGTGCAAGCCATAACACCCGCTAGTAGCACACAAAGCCTTTTTTAATTTGCTAAAAGTTTAGGGCTTCTGTAAATTTGCACTTTTTATTTAGCTTTGCTGACTTTGCTGAATGTAGGGGGTCTATTTATAAAACAGTGAATTTTACATTTTGCAAACATTCCCTGGAAAAAAGGTATATGCTCACACCAAAAAACATGAACCTGACAGATTCTCACCCACATATTGTATCCTATTTGTATCAGAATAACTGCTTCAAAAAAAAAAAAAAAGGATTCTTTAAAAAGAGCCCTTGGCGTTTACCTTGATATCTACCAGTTGTATGTCCTTGTGCAGCATTTTAGAACTTTGCAATGTACACAACAGAGACCCCTAGTACTGATACTAATACTGATTCTCGGTAATTGTAAACAGTGAGGCTGATTTACTAAAGCCAAAATCATGAGATCTCTTTTTCCCCCATTTTCCTTGAATTTTTTTGGATATTCTTTAAGTGAAATTTTACCGAATCCACTAAGCAAATTTACTTCACAACATGAAATTGGACAACCTTATAGTAAATAAACTACAGGATTGGAAGTCAAGTAGCTGATACTGATTCTCAGTAAGTGTAGGACAGTGGGGGCTGATTTACTAAAGCCACAATCATGAGATCTCTTTTTCCCCATTTTCATTGAGTTTTTTTTTATATTCTTTAAGTAATATTATACTGAATCCACTAAGCAAATTTACTTCACAACATGAACATGGACAACCCCGTAGTAAATGAACTACAGCATTGGAAGTCAAGTAGCTGATAGGGCAGCAATTGAATGACTTTGGATGATATTTGACCTATATGAAAGTTACTACATATTATTAATCTTATTTTAATTGTATCACTTCCAGTCCAAGGCAAGTTGGCTGGGAAAGCTGTGGTTTAAACCTACCTCACTGAACAATATCAATTTTAAAAATCTGGAAATCCCCTGATTTCAATGTGAATGATTATTGAGTTAAAACTATTTACTGTTGGGTGTTTTTCTTACTCAACCTCCTAAAATAATGTACAATATTAGTTTACCTAAACAGTAATGAATGCTTGGAACAGACTTCCAGCAATGACAGAGAGCTAACCAACATTAAATGAATTTAAATACGCATGAGATAAACATATAAGTCTTTATAAACTTTTTTTTTTGTTTTCAAAGAATAGTGAACTTGATTGACATAAAAGAAAACATACAACTTTGATCCATGGGCTGTATGTGGGAGACAAGATGGCAGTGCCCAACAGGAGCCTGACTGTTAGTGGTCATTTTGTCAGTAGTTTCCCCAAACACTGAATTAACGCAATGAAAATACTTGCTATAACACTGTCTGTACCCATGGCAAAAAAATATCTAAGGAGTGACTGGAAAAAGGAACAAGTCACAAGTTTTAAAAGAGTAATAATATTTTACCTTGTTCTACCTAAATATTCAGATCTACTGAAAGTGCCGAAAAATGTGCTATGTCCCCTTTGTCTCAATTTTCTAACACAAGATAAATGATATCATTTTTGTCAATTATGTTACCTTTCTTTTTTAAATGCAAGTTCACTTTATGTTATTTTTTCGCTATTTATTTTAGTTAACATTAACAAGCGACAGACCCAATAAGCAAGGAATGAGGTAATTTACCTTGAATATGTCATTATTAGAATCATTATTATGCTGTGGCAAAGACTGAATTGTTTTAGAATACAATTTAAAAAGGGTTTTGCAGACCTTATATTTTAGTAATGACAGCACAAATAAAATCATCTAATGCCAGTAATAAACCACAAAAAAAAAAACAAAAAAAAAATCAAAATCACATAACAGATCTCATTGATCAAAATTTTCAAGGTAAATCTTTAAAAATGTACTTTTTCTAATTCCATTTTCATGGAAACCAAAATCATTAACCTGCTGAGGGGTAGATTCAAAATCACACTTAAAAGTAAAAAAAACAACATTACAGAATGATTACACCTGCAAAAATTTCATTATAACTGATCAGAGCATCAGAGAGCTCACAGGATGTCTGTGGCGCTACTTGGCACCTATACATATTGTTCCTCTACTAAATTCAGGTCTACAGGATATGGAGACCAGTCAGTGGTATCAATGCCTTCATCCAGCATCTCCCTACACACTCTGACCATAGACTGGACATTGTCCTTCCTCAGGAGAAATGCAGGACCTACTGCACAAACCTAAGGTCTGTAATTGTCAAAGGAGTTTATTCTGGTTTCTAAAACAGTCATGGTGCCATAAGCTAGCGAATGTGAAGGTCCGTGCAGCCATCCCAGCATATACCCCTTCAGCCCATGACTGACCCAATGCCAAACCAGCCATGCTCGATAATGGTGCAAGTCACAGTTTCTCCAAAATTACATGTACTCTCAACTGTGAAAAAAGGGACACCAGTCACAAACCTGAAAATCCTGGTGTTCTGTTGGCAAATGCCAGTTGCACTGCATAGTGCTGGTCTCATGTAGTCTGTTTCTGACAGTTTGGCCATAAACATGCACACAAGGTACTGCCTCATGATAAGGGCACTAGTAAAATGCAAGGCTGATGAAATAATTGTCAGGAAGAATAAGGATAGAGAAATTGTCAGTGATAAAACCATTACCTTTTTGGAGACTGGCCTGTTGTTGCTTTCATTTTTCTTATAGCAGGGGAAATCACAATCATTTATGATTCCTATTTGGACAGACTGATATCCCAGCAGTTTAAATGATTTGGTTGGTTGAGTGTTCCCTTTTTTACAGCATTAGATATTTTTTACTGTCAAACAGTAGATCTTCATTCAAACAAAGTGGCAATGTTTACTTTTTAAATTATTTATGCAACAAAAATATCAATAGATGCAATGTCAACTGTGGAAAAATACAACCTTGAAACTTTACATACAAACTTGAAACATTAGCAGAAATTAATCCTTGTAGGTATTTTGGACAACAATCTACCAGTTTCCAATATGTGAAATATTTAACAAAATTTTTTGCAAGATTTTGTTTCCTTGCATGAACCCCCCATTTTCAATTCCCAAAATCTATTCAATTGGATTTAAACAAGGGCTTTAATTAGGCTAAACCATAACCCATGTCTTCTTTTTTGGTGTATTTTTAGTGTTATGTCAACAGAACCATTTCTAGTTCAACTGTTGGACAGATGGCCCAACATATTTATAATGCACAATGTGATATGATGCAGAATGTATAGCTATATCAATGACTACAAGCTGCCCAGTTTCTGAATTCATGAAGTATCCATATGGCATAATATTTCAACCACTGTGCATTATTACCTTTATGAGGACCAATATCCTAAACATTACTACTGTTTCTGTGACCAAACAACTCTGTCTACACCACATTGTTCTAGAAGGCCTGAGATTTGCTTATTTTAGTGCAAACTTTAGACTTGAGCTAATGTTCTTTTCAGAAAGCAAATGCTTTTTCCAGACACACCTCTCATATAAATTATATCGGTGCAATCACTTTCTAACTGCAGATTTATGCACTTTCACCCCAGCTGATGTAAGAATTACCAGCAGATTGCATTTGAAATATTTGGCTGTTCTTGGAAGCTTTTCTTGGTATCAAATGGTCTCCCCTCAAAATCAAATCTCAAATCAAACCCAGACTGTCTCTGGAACCCCATCACATATTTTACATGAGAAATTAGGCATTAGATCCCATCTATGCAATAACAAATTTCACATGTGTTGTGTGTATGTGTGTGGGGGCTGAATAGTACTGAGAAGTATTCATTTTAGCAATTAAACATTTTCTTCTTATATTATGAGGTAAAATCCTGGACCAAACTTTTATTGTTGTCTATAAGATATCCTATTGATTCTCTGCCTAGTGAAATCTTCTGAAAGAGACCACATTACACAACAAAACTTTATAGAGTATCCAACACTTTCTCTCATTATCCAAAATTAAAAAAAAACAAAAATGAGCTGGAGTCACACTTTAAAACAGCCATTTTTTTGCTCTTCAGACTTTATCAAAGACAATTTTCAGGGACCAATGGGGGTTTGGAGGATTTAAGTATTGTCAAGTATCTATATTAGAAAGTTAGCCAATAGCATAATTTATTTCCCCCTAATATAAGCTGGGAACCTACCTTAATGCACACTGGCAACTGGCAAACTTTAGTCACTTCACCACCTAAAATATGTCATTAAACAATCATGCAAAATTAAATGCGCATGCTTTACTTGGGCTACTAAAGGGAATTTGTAATTGTAAGTATGGTCTTTTGACTAAGGCTGGTTACACACGTCCAATGGTTCTCGTTCGATAATCAGCTTAGGGCCGATATCGGACAAGAATCTGGCGTGTGTACAGTGCCCAGTGCTCGTTGTCCATCGTCCGAACGAGCGTCCTGGTAGATCCACGGACAATGGACGACGAATGATCCTAATGGAAGCGAAGGGGGAGAGCACGCAGCAGAGTGCCGCTCCGTCGTTCTCCCCCTCCCCTCTCCATAGAGCAGAACACTCGTTCATGCATCTTGCAGTCCTTAGTCGTTGGAAAGGATCATGAAAGATCCTTTCCAACAACAATTATTGGATGTGTGTATGTAGCTTATGTCATATAGGTTAGGCCAGATAATGGCACTAAGTAGCAGACACATTTTAACATGTTTTAATGATTTATTCAAAATTCACAGGATAACATGTTAAAGCACAACTAAACAAAAATCGAAAATTTACACTTTAATCTTACAGGTCCCTCGCTGGTGCTGGTCCTTCCTGCCGCCATCTTCATTCTACTCTTCCTTGGTCTTCTTGGCACGTGCAGGCATTGTGCAGGTGCGAGATCGAGTGACGTAGCCGCTGTAAAGGGGAAAAAAAAGAAAGCTGATCTCACTGGGCTTGCGTGAGATCAGCATTTCTTTCCCCTTCTGCGCATGTCTGAGATTAGGGTATGCGCAGAAAAAGCACCCCGAGCCTCCCGGGATGCGTGACGTAGGTCGACTGAAAAAAAGGGTGTTGCACTTGTCTACCCTTTAATGTAAAGTGAAAATAATAAGTTTAGGTATGCTTTAAGAAAGACAATACAGAGAAAAGACAAGACAAAGACAGTATTCATCCTTGTTGGCTGCAGTCCTAACTGTGACAGGTAGGAAGTTTTTCCTTTCTCCTGTTATTTCATTCAGCCAATCATGTCAGTCAGGCTACTCTTTCCTGTCATTTTGTTCAGCCAATTGAGCAAGCTGGCTGACATGATTGGCTAAAGAAAATGACAGGCGGGAGGACACACATCCTTCCTATTACATTAATGTTTTAGCACAGTCCGCAGCTTAGTACTGGTCTGAAGATAATTGGTTGGGGACCCCTGCTTTAAAGGAATCCAGTACATTGATGACCTCTCTTTGAGCAAATACTGGTAATCTGAATATTATGCTTTATTTATGGTTGTGTATATAATTGTTGTATCATCACAATGTATTCAGGTGTTTACATTTTACTAAGCCTAAATATGGGTCCCTATGTTAGGATTACTTGTGTCACAAATAGAGCTTTGTGCTACACCAGTCATATATACTAAGCCAATCAATGTACCTACTCATTTACTGATTAGTGGTTACTGAAGCTGGAAAGTTGTCACTCATTAGGAAACAAAAGTGGATTGCTGATCTGCCATAGGCATTTGATCTGTGGACTGGGTTATAGATTTTAATTCTCTAATTGCTTGCAGAACAGCATCATTAATGGCACATTTTCTTCGGACAAACATCAAAGATATAATTATATTTATATAATACTAAACCTACAGTTCCTATTTGAATTCAAAATAACATAATGGAAGCAGTAAAATGCATGTACACCCGTAAAAAGCTTGAACATACAAAAATAGATTTCATGTCAAGACAGGGTCATCAGTCATAAAATGTTATAAATGCTGCAGTAACATTATTTGTTTCCTATGTAATGGGTGTTCAGACTTTTTCATGGTAATTTCTTTAAATAGTCTCTATATTGTTAAATACAAGTTTATGAGCAGGAAGCTTGTAGGTAGTTTACCAAATATAAAATATTGCATGTGATGAATCAGTAACAAGGACAATGATGGAAAGGCATACCAAGTAACACCAAAATAGTCTGATTTTACTAGTCTTTCATTTAAAATGTAGTGAGCATTCTGAACTGCAAATAAAAGAAAATGTTGAAGTCTGTCACATTCATATTTTGTTTTAATTTTATTTTTCTGTATACCTTAATGCAAAAAAAACAGCAGATGAAGATTATCCCATACCCTTTACACATTAGCTCGGGAATTGCAATAATTTTCACACATTCACCTGCTTTGGCAAGCTTTTGGTGCAAGTGTACTTGGCAATTCATCCTTACCTTTGCTATTTTCTTTAGTAAACCAAACCTACTCTATTCCTACATTTAAAAATAATAAAAAAAATCTGATTTCCACAACATCCAATTTCATCCAAATATAATATTTGTAAAGAGCCAGAAACCATCTCCTATCACTTCAATAGTGAGATGTCCAATAATTATATATGCTTCATTTGTTATACCTTACTAGTAAAGATATTAAAGAGATTATGCCATCGCTGTCTAGTGGATCTTTATGCTGTTAATGTTTTTATACCGAATTTGAAACACAATAAATGTCTTACTCAATTACCCATTTATATTAACCTATATAATACAATTAGAAAAATCCCTTTTAAAATATACCACAGACCACAAATGACTACATTTGAAAGCTTAATTTTAAGAACCACATTTCTAGATTACTTTCTCTCTTTTGAGTGTAATGGGCATAAATGCAAACTAAAAAGAGGATACAGGCATAACATTCACTGAAGGAAAGGAATAGTTAATTTGTTCCAAATCATTACCATTAGCTATATATACACAAACCTAGAACTAATAAAAAAGAATAATTTTTGATAATTTTAGTCTGGACAATGAAATATTGCTCTGCTCCTGCTATGACATAGTTCAGAAAATTCCTCTCTTCCTTCTCCCTTACACCCTAGTCAGATGGAGAAAGATCTGGTGAATAAATTACGTGTTTTGTGACCTCAAACCACAAATAAAGCAAAACATCATCATCTTATGAGCAAGTACATTGTTCTTTCAATTTCTCCCTCATTCAGCATAGAAGTTAGAGTTGTCTTCTGCAATAATTGTTTGGTCCTTTTGAAAATGAATAAAATACCTTCTGTACCACACAACATGTGGCCATGACCTTAGCTGTTGACTTTCAAGTCTTGATTTCACTTCATGGATTGTTTGGTTTCCAGATTATCTTCCATCAACAGCAATAAGCCATTCCATAAACCTATTACCAGATTGCTCAAAATGCTGCAAAGTAAACATGTATGTGTCCACTCGGCAGCACTAAAACATTTTAGTACCCACTAGGCTGCATTATCAACTGCTCATGACTTACATATGTTTTCCCTTGGTAAGAAGCACTATGTACCCCTATACTCATTCCCAGGTAGAGGGGGGACTATCTGGGGTTTTTATTAAAAAATTATAGTTTTCATTGTAAATTTAAAAATATTTAAATTTAAAAATATTCTGCCCATCCCTACTGACAGTGTAGTAAAATCAGCAAAACAGGATGATTGGTCTGATGGCCATACCTTTTTTTAACCAAATGGGATGTCTGTCTGTCTATCTCCCAATGGCCCTGATTTATTAAAGCTCTCAACGACTGGAGAGGATACACTCTCATTAGTAAAGCTAAGTGATCCAGCAAACCTGGAAAGGTTCTGGTACGGGTTTCAAAACAATTGCTAGCAAATAGCAAATGACTTTGAAGAAATCCATTCGAAGTTTGTTGGATCACCCAGCTTAACTAATACAAATGTATCCTCTTTAGCTTTGGAGAGCTTTAAGAAATCAGGCCTAATATATGAAACCTAGCAAAAATTAAATTCAGTTGCTATAACGCTTTTTGCTTTTAACATTTTGAACAAAATAAAATGTACAAGGTGGCAGTTTTCTAATGTACACTTCTTTTAAACTGTTACATAAAATATAATATAAAAAACACCAAATTACAAATTGGCAAATTCATTTTTTAACCCAGGTACTTTACACTATACTAGATTTACCAAAAAATTTGACGTGATTAGATAATATATTGTGGACATGCAACAAAATATTCTATATGCTGCTATGGTTGGCTACAGAAACAAGAAAACATAACACCCATTGTTTTGGAGTGGATCACAGTTCCAAAGATATGCACTACATTCATTATCATCCATATTTTGAGAGTGGATGTATTAAATGTACATTGTCAATGAAAAAAGATAATGAAATGGGACAGTATCAAACAGTGAAGGACATTGTGGATAAGACAGGGTCATATTTTAAGATTAAGTGCTTTTATGTATAAGTTGGTTTAAAATGCACGATGCGGGCTGTTACTAGTTACTGCAAATGCAAACAGCGCATTGAATAGTGCACTTTACGCATCCTTACACTATAAAAATATAGATGAGAATGCACTTATAAAGTAGCAATGATCAGAGCATTAACTCAGACTGCATAACTCTCAAAATATTTTTTTTTTACATTTTACCCCCCAGAGTTAAGGAGGCTAAGGAGTCTCTAAGGAGGCTTAGAGGTCAGATCCATACTTGAACTCAATTTAGGTACAAGATAACATTTGAGTACTCAAAGACGAGTTTACCTGGACATTAACTGGCAAGATCATCCTGCCACAAAATATGTAAACTCCATAATCTAAGTATCACAATTAGATCTCTGTTCATATTGCCAATGCCTTCCGTAAGAGCATGGGCAGGTGCAGTCGTCTGGTAGAAGCAAGCAGTTTCTAGTGGCTGGCACTTTGCCAGCTGTTTGGGTGTGCCACCTCATTCAGTACCAGTTTTTTAACTGAACCAACCTTTGCAGATTTGACAGTGGGCAACATTGATTGGTACTAAATACTTGACACTCTCTGTCACCCCTATTTGTGTGCTGAAAAAGTCACCCTCGGCTTATAATCCAGTCAGGTGCATGGGTCCCTCCAGAAAAACACCCTTGCTCAGCCTAGTCCGTAGTTCCTTCTGGCCTAACGCCCCCTAGTTTTTTAACCTGCCCAGCGCTAACCACTAGTGTGACTGGAAGCGGTAACCGTGAGTCACGCAGGGTAAATAAACCTATGGAAAACAATAGTAAATAAAGTGCTTACCTGATCGGCCAGCATCCTCCATCGTCCCTAGCATCTTCTTCCTTCCTCCGGTGGGCGTTCTCTGTACTCGATGAGTCACCAGGAAATTCCAGGTGTTGGTGCGTGTGGACGTTCCGTTAAGGGCGGGGCGGGAAAATTAAATCTATTTGTACTGAATGTAATACAGTAAATTTTTATGTGTAAATGCGGTATATTGTTTTTCGAGTACATTTATTTGACAGTATAACATAATAGTATGAGTATATTATTTATTTATTTATTTTTAATTTAAAATAAATTTTCATGAAAAACAATGTACCGCTTTTAGACATATAAAACTGGACAGAAATCGGCCAGGAGGTTATTGATCGATCCGGCCTAATCGCAGCCAACAGGGGTCGGTAACCTGTGGTTGCGGGGCCGCATGCGGCTCTTGAGCCTCCTTGTTGTGGCTCCTTCCTTATTTACCGCTGCCAGTGTTGACACTTCTGCCGGGGTAAGGGGACCCTCCCTCTCCTTCATATGCATTGCTGAGGGGAGAGATTTCCCTTCAGGGGCGTTCCTGGTGAGGGGCTGAGACATCAGCGTGGGACTCAAGAGAGTCCCTCGCTAATAGGAGTTCCGTGTCTCAAGTGCTTACACGCGGGTGCTTACACGTGGGACACGGGACTAGATGCAAAAGCAAAAACAGAGAGCCAGAAAAAAAGAAGTAAAGTAAGTTTAAAAGTAAGGTATATCAATTAATGATGCATACTGTATTTTTTGCTCCATAGGACGAACTTTTTTCCCCCAAAAGTGCAAATATTGTCGGCTGGCTGCAGTACCTTCAGCGGTCACCGGGTGGCAGAGGTTATAAAAATCTCTTTACATTTCTATATAAAACAACAGAACGATTCTAGAGAAAGGAAGTAATAGAAACCAGATAGAAACCAAAAAAATCTTAATAAACCTAAAATCCTAGACCACTTTATCCTCCTATATGAAATGAAACCTGTTATGCAATGGCAATTATAATGAACCAGTTTGCTTTAACAAATACACATTGTAAAGAATATAACAACGTGTGCACCTGAAAGTTCAACCTTTTCTCAATTTAGTAGCACTCAATTACCGTATTTTCCGGCGTACAAGACGACTTTTTAACCCCGAAAAATCTATGACAAAGTCAGGGGTCGTCTTTTACGCCGGGTACCAGTACTTACCTGCAGCGCCCGGTGTCCCCGCGAGTCCCCTCTCTGGTCTGGCGTCCCTGCGAGTCCTCCTGTGCCTCCTTCTGTCTTCCTGCTTTTCAGCTTACACGAGTCCTCCTGGGCAGGCTCGCGTTGCTTCACAGCAGGACTCGTGTAAGCTGAAAAGCAGGACGTGAGCCTGGATTGGCTCTCCAGTGGAGAGCCTGGATTGGCTCTTCACTGGAACACGCCCATTCATTACTTAGAACTAGTAGTGTACAGTTCTTTCTGCCTCTCAGTTCTCTCACAATAGTGAGATCTGACAGGCAGAAGGAACAGTACAATACTGGGCATATAACACGACCCCCAAATGATTGGTTAGAGTGGGGAGTCGTCTTATACGCCCAGTCGCCTTATACACCGGAAAATACGGTAATTAGTTTACACTTTCTTTTTCCCAGGTACATGTTATTTTAAGGTTCTGCTCCCGGCCTACCTTGCACTGTGAAATAATCTTACCCTTCGTATACCAGCACCAACTGCAGCAGCATGAGAGCTGTGACTGTCCATGCTGCTGTCCATACCCCAATGTATGTATAAAACTTCATATCTCCCACACCGATTGTTGTAGAAACTTTACATTTTCAGGGTACACAGGGAACCCCGAGAGCTGATAATAAACCTAATTTAAACTTATATAAAAGTAAAATTACAGGTTTATACATTGGAGATAATGACAGCAGCAGGGACACTGACACAGCTTCCATGCTGCTGGTGTACGAGGGGTAGGATTTTTTCACAGTGCAAGGTGAACTGCATAGTATAGTACTGGTTCAAAATATTTTTTTCTTGTTTTCCTCATCCAATCCTAGGTGCCTCTTATGGTCAGGTGCGTATTATAGTGCGAAAAATACGGTAATTTATAAGATGATTAATATATGATTAGTAACTAATCCTTTACTAATCATATGATAAATTAATATTACTACACAGTATTTATATAGCGCCATCATATTACACAGCGCTGTACAAAAGTGATACTCATGTCACTAACTGTCCCCTAAAGGGGCTCACAATCTAATGTCCCTACCATTGTCATATGTCATTAATGTAGTCTAAGGTAAATTTTTTGGGGAAGCCAATTAACTTAAAAAAATAAAGAAGTGAACCTTACTTGTAGAAGTGAAACTTGCCAGCAGCTGCAGCATTTCCCACCCTCGGGTTATACTCAATTTTTCCTGTTTCCCAATGTAAAAATAGGTACCTCGGCTTATACTCGGATCGACTTATACTCGAATATATACGGTATGTGGACTTGGTATGTATTGTAATGAATAACATTAGGAAAACAAGGATATACAATTCATGTATTGTGGATAGTTATTGTTCATGTTTAACATATATAGTATTATCTTCATAGCTACACAGAGGATGCAATAAATATGGTGAATGCATTGATGAACTAAGCCATTTTCTGATTTCAGCTTGCAATTTTTTACACTGAACTAAATTTTGGTTATCAGACTCATGATATAAATAGATTGTAGGGACTTACTTGATAGACTGCAGGGATCAGGGCACACAGGGATTACCAGAACACAACATTTCAAATCAAAAGAAAAGGATATTAATGTATCCAAACAAATGAATGACAATTATAATTATACATAATGTATATAATTATACATAAAAAATATGGTCACACCATAATGCACTAGATTCTCACCTTGGGTTATCTCCATGGTCATTACTACAAAACCTAGTCTGCTTTTTGCCATTTTCCCATTTCTGGTGTATATTATCTGTCTCTCTGTAAACAGTCTTTGACATATGTCCTCTTCTGAGCTCAGCTTTTCCTTTAGGCTTACCAGTAATCACCTGACACAGGCCAAATGGCACTCTCTGCCACACTCGTCTAGGTCCAGGATACACAGTCCCAAAGCCTAAATCACTTAAAAACTTTTATGGCATTCTGCTGCACAGTCCTCAAATTTCTGGTATGTATGTGATACAGCCAGGTGTGAAGATCTCAATTGTTCCCAAACCCTGACATGGATTTAAAAAAATACTGTGTTAGGTCCAACCTTTTCCAAAAACACACTGGTCTGAGATCCAAAGGGTCTTGGCAAAGCAACATTTTAAACTGCTCAAACATTTATCCAGGACCTTTTCTACCAAATACAGGCCAAATCTGATCAGGAACCTAATCTGGATCTGAGGAACTTAATATTATAGTAAGGTAAGATGGTTGTATTTATGAATTGTTGTTTATAAAGTTCAGCACATTGTTTAAAAGAAGAATGTTACCATTTTTATAATACAAGACAAACATGTCACCAGCTTTTTTTCTTTTGCTTTAATTAGTTATTCCTTGGGAATCAGATACCTTCTCTGTACCCCACGGACACCTTGTGTACTCACTGCTATATTATGCATTGTTTAACTTGAATAATGACATGCCTAATGGAGAACAGTACAAAACCCTGCACATATGACTAATAAAATGACTCATGACATGTGGCTATATTGAGACTTATTAAATATCTCTACAAAAAAAAAATGTTCAAAATCTTATCACATCTAAACTGCAGAGTAAGGTTCCTTTTAGTTTTTTTTGTTTCTGTGGGTGATCTAAAATAAGCTAATTAAAATGAATCCAATGTTTTCCTGAAAATCCAAAGTTATCCTGAAAACTAGAAGATTAAGCATGAAAAAACACACTCTGTAAGTTCTTGAATATAAGGGGCGAACCCAACAACATAAACCGGCATTGTACGCAGTATTGGTATTACTTCCAATGACATCATTCATTTTATTGGAGTATTTTATTGAATTTTTTATCAAGATTCACACAACTTTTGTTTATGATGTAAACATTTTATAGAATTGAGCCTTTGGTTCCATGGCCTTCCCTGCTACAAAATGTATAGGTGAGTGCTCTACTCTGGTTTTCTTAACATGCAGGATTCTTTGACAACAGATCTGCAGGCGAGGAAAAAGCAAGAAAAGGGATTTTGATATTATAAAGAAATTTGGATATATCATCACAACTGCATCGTGGAAAAAGTGGTATATCCATAAAATAATCTATGATTATGATTCCAGCTCACAGTATGCAATGTCATATTTTGGTTATATTGTGCAATGTTTTGAAAAAATATATATAATAGGATAATGATATTAAGACTGTAACAGATAGGTTGCATTGGTATTGATTCAACATTTGTAAATTCCAATATAATTTATATAATATTCTTAAAAGTTCACTTTTCACTTAGTAAATACTTCAGTTTTTTTATTTTATTACTTATATTACAAATAAAGTGAGCCTAAAAATGCTCTTGAGAGTTAACTCTACTAAGATGAAGTACAGACCTAATTTACTCCCCCACTCCTAGTAAAGAAATGTAAATGACTTTCCCTACTTGGGGTGTGCCATTTGCTAAATACTTACCATGGTCTGCTCTATCCCCTTCTTCTATGAGAGGTGAAATGTAGACCTAGCTTCATTGTTCTCAATGGTACCTGAAGCCCAAAGTAGACCTGGCACTATACAAAGTTGTGTGCCACTGTTGTTGATATGACAATATTGGAATCAGAGACACAGTAGGCTGTATTTCACTGCTTAGGTTCTATTTTTCCTAGTCATGTGAGCAACTATGATAAAGCAATTTTACTGTGTTTTAATGAAAATCCCTGTCAAGGATTCAGAGTTTTCAACAGCTGCCAGTTTATACTAATAAACAGTAAATAAAAAAAAATCATAAATACATAAAAATGAATGCTAACAAATACAAAAAAGCATACATTATATAGTATATTGTAATGTTTTGTTTACGTCAAAAAAGGTTTTTATTTTCATTTTGTAAGCATGTTTCATGATTTTTCATTGTCTTCAACAGAAAAAGTCAGAAGTAAATTCCAAACCTAATCCTATATTTTCCTGTTTTCTAACAAGCATTCACAAACTGCAAAAGTAATGTGCCAGCAAAAATAAAAATACAAAAACCTTGCTTTCCATTTCGATTTTTTGGGACAACGGAGGGTGTAAGGAACACGCTATTTCTTGTAGTTTCCATAATTCCATATTCACTCATTGTACTGTGTCTAAAGCCTGCAGCGTGTACTCCAGTTACATACTAAAGAGCAACGAACTCAAGCAGAAGGTATGTATAAAATATAAATAAGAGACTTTGCTGTTTTCCAAATTAGTTTCCGAATATGGATTGCTCAACAGTTCTCGGTTTGTAATTCAACTTAATTATTCAGCAAAATATTATAAAACATGGCCTCAAGGTTACAGTATATAGAAACAATGATTTTCACAAAAATGAAAATGTGTAATGCCTACAACAAAACCAAATACAAAATGATGCATTTTAAACTATATTTTAAAGCATAAATCCATTAAAATTGTCAGGTTGTGTTCACTTGCTGCTTCTTGCTTTAACAGGAGCTGCCATATTACTAGCACACTAATAACCTTGGCAAGTAGGAATATTAAATTTAGCATTAAAGGGAACCTAAAGTGTATCTAAACCCAAAATAAAAAAGATAATATATTGCAGATTACCAATCTCTTTGATGTGTTTTTGCCAAAACCTTTCAGCAAATATAGAAAGTGCCTGTTGATCTTGCCAGAAAAAGAGCATAGAAACACCAACTGCCATGTAATAAATATAAAATAAATAAAAAGTAGGTATGTTTGATGTCCAGCCTGTGTGACAACCTAGTTTCCCTCCATGGGTACAGCGGGGTAGAGAGTATGGCCAAATCAGACAATAAATGTTTCATTCACAAGATTACCAGGCACAAAAAAAGAAAAATAAATGCAGTCACTTTTTCTAATGATTGTTAAAGTGCAATATATTACTTTTGCTTTTATACATTTTAGTACTATGGATTTGTAAACTTTAGCCATTTAGGAAAATAATATGCACTTCTTGAAAGTAAAATATGTATTTAGATGCAAAACAAAGGAAAGTTATATCTTGTGTATAAAATCAGTTCTTTGTAATGTATACGCGTATGCTTTGCTGAAGTCTGTTACCTAATGGATGGGTTAGATTTCAACAAATGACTTTGCTATCTTGGCCAACTTCAGGTTTCACTTATTCTTGTTATAGATTCTAGTGAATTATTTGCTTTGAGTTTCACTATTTAGCATTGAATCCTTGATATTCACAATGTTATTGTATCCTATCAGCTGCATATTCTAAAAAAGATTTTAACTAGTTTTTTTAAGTTTCAAAAACATCATTATCTATCAATCTCTATCCGCAGTTAAGACAACTGATTGCTGGGTTCCAGAAAAAGACAAGAGCATAAGTAAAATATCACAATGTTCTTGAGATTTGAGGATATTCATCATTGTGAAGACTGCTTTGAAGGTTTGTTGCCATAGTTACATGGATAACTTAGGAGACCAATGGATTATGCTGCATTATTTGGAAAAAGGAGAATATGATGTGATGTATATTGCATAACTTTGGTTTCTGTCTGCTTTCCAAACATAAGTGAGAGAGAATTCTTTCACTGGTAAAAGAATAAAACCTATTTAAAAACAGGACTACTTTATTGAGTAAAGTGAACTAATAATACTGTAGTCACTTTAAAAGTTCAATAATATGCAGAGAAATATAAACATTTTCTGTAAACACATATTTTTTTGGTAAAGCAAACATACCACATATATACCCAAATATAAACCAATGAACATGTAGCTTCTCAGCCAAGGACATAGGTCAGGGTTGTAAGAAAGTGGTAACAGCACCACAACCTCCTATCTAAACCTCATCTGACCAACCTAAAGCTATCAGGTACAGTACAAAACCTAGTCAATATGAATAGCACTTCAACACTGCACAAAATCTGCCAGCTCTACAGGTCATCACAACCAACGTGTATTGTGTTTTTCTGCAATGTAGAAAACAAAAACAGCAAAGGGGTTATTGCTGGGTTGGGGCCCATTTCAAAATCAACAGGCTATCGTAACATGTGCAAAAATAGAAAGAGTGAATAATGAAAAATAGTGATTAGTGAAAAATAGTATAAATTTAGCTTTAGCAAATAAACTTGTGGTTTTTAGTAATTGTATAAATCTATTATCATTTAAGTAATATGCTAATAAGTGAACATAATGTCAATATTGTTCAAATTCTTTTTTTCAAGGGAAATTACCTAATAGTATTTTTGTATCCTTCAAATATTCCAGATTTCAGGTACTGAAATCGTTGAGATGGTTTTCTGGCCATCATTTAGATCCTTATGAATGATTACATCCTTGAATAGTAAAGTATACCCTTACTTTTGTACAATTTTTCTTTATTAAGTCCAGCCCCCACCAATTCAAATATGTTCTTCTGCCGATTCTGTAATTTTCACTGTGCAGCCTTTCTTAGAGCTTCACAGGCTTTTGCCTTAAAATGTCTGGTTTGTACTTAGCATTTACACTCTGGCTCTATTTTCCAATAGTAAATCCGTACTTATAGAGGCCAGTTGGAGTTATATTGCACTATTAAAGACCTTTCCGATGAAGATTTTGCCCATTTTTTTCTGCCTCTAAACCAGTGGGTAAAACTGAAAGCAGAGGGACATTGGAAAATGGAAGATTCTAAAAGGACTAGGAGAAGATATATAATGCCATACCGCTCTAAAGAGAGCTGCACCAGAAGAAGGTGGAGGGCAGCCCACATCCTCTGTTATAGACAGCTAGAACAAATAAAAACAGGTCATGTACTTTTCAGGATCCTACTTGGATCCCAGAAGCATACCTAGAAAAAATAAGAAGGAAGCTACTCCCAATAACACACACACATATTACATATTTACACTCACACAATGCTTACTCATCCTGCAATGGTATGACAACATAAACAGAATGGAGCTACAGTACTCTCCACTTCTTCCTCTCCCCATATTATAAAGAGCAAGGTTATGCAGTCCACATGTGTAGCAGTGCTTTCTGATAACAGTTAGCAAATGCAGAGACCACAAGAAGTTATTAGCACATATTTTATGGCAAAGTCAACTGGTATGTTATTGAATTTATCAAACATATATGACAAAAGACTTGTACTGCCAGACCTAAAGTAAAAAAAAAAAAAAAAGTTATTTGTTAAAGGTTACTTACACTTTATTGTGCATTTTTCCAGACAATAGTGTATAATAAATACATGTATAAATTACAGTTAATGTTACAGTTCTCTTTTAAACATTTTGATAAGGTGTTAGTATAAGTCAGAAACACACATATAAACTTTTCAGTGGTTGATCATTACCAGTTTTTGATCCTTAAAGGATTCACAAACATTCACAAACTCTTCCTACAGTTGTAACATTAGTTTGTCATATTTCTGCACTAATGTCATCCATCCCTACTTGATCCTCCTTGCAAAAGAATATGTCCAAATAAGAGTCCAAAAGGGGATAGTTGACATTCCTGCTTTGCGTAAAGGTGAGTAATAAATGCCAACACAAGGTTAACAGATGGTTGATAAATTCTTAATCATTGGGCTATGAATTTAAGAATTCTTCACAAAGCAGAAACACAAGTTTTTTTTGGTTGGTTGTAGGAATTGTATTATTAAGAAAAGATACAAGTAGCAAAATAAATATACCAATCTAAGATTGTAAAACATTCAACATTGTAGGACATTCCTGAGGTGTTTTATATTACATTTGTTGTATTTCTATAACAAAAGACCTAAGCTGATTGTGTTTGTTAAAATTTAGTCACTATATTTTTACAGCATTATTTTTAACAAAATGCTATCTGTGGTTGACCTATTTTTTCTCAAGAAACACATTAATAGTCCTTCTGATCACTTTGACATTAGCTTCTAAATTATTTTTTAAAACTTATAAATGGCTTTTTTATGACATTTAAAAACAATCTCCAGAAAATTCTGATTTATCTTCTCTTCCAAAATATGTTAGTTTATTCAATATTTTTATTTTTCTGACATTAGTCACTCCAATTAAATTTCTAATAATAGTTTATGTGTGCATCTTACTAAAGTCAGCCCTTATTGTTTAATTAGGTCTGAATTCATACTATTCTCTCCTTGGACTTTATGCTTTTATGTTTCTCTTTTAAATAACCCTGCTCATTGCTGGAGCAATTACTATTCTTTTGTTTTGTAAACCCCTTTAGCAAAGCAGGTCACTTAAAGTACTGAAGGTGTTAAGGTTCAGCTTCTAGATAGTTCTGCACAGGTGAGTTATGGTTGGATGCCTGTTGCTACATCGGCGGTACCTGGGTGGGCATAGGAAACAGCTAAACACTTTCCTTTTCTGCAGATTCTGATGCTTATTTTCTGCCCTATGAGCTATTTTGACCCCTTTTCAGATGGGTGGTTTCCAAGATCATTAATACTAAAAAATGGGTGCTGGGTGAATCCCTCCTGAAATCATGACATGTTGGCAAGGTGAGAGATTAGGACAGGTAAACCTTAGGGGGCCAGGCTAAGTGGAGGCTAGAAACTGTGCACTTTAAGGAAAGAACCCTGCAGGAGCTCTTGTTGTCAAGACAAACACCCTAATGTCTAGGGATCTGATTTCTACTGTCTACTATACTGATATTTGGACTGACTACTGTTATGCTCTATTATCCTAGAACTCTCTTCTTTGTGTGTAGGACTTGAGAAAAGACAATTCTGCAAGTCACTGTGAGTTTCTTGAAGTCCCACCAGAAAGGACTCCCGCCCCATATGTGGACCTTCTAGATCTCTTGAGGAAGTGGATGATTATGCAGCAAAACAGGTAGAGAATTCTAGAACAACGTGAATCCCCATTTATCTGCAGTTGTAAGCCATATTTGGTAAAGGTTTTATGTGAATTTTAGAGATGAACTTAAAAAACTTAATAGTTTTAATGTAGGTAATGTTTTTAAATAAATGGATACGTTTTAAGTATATATGGATGATGCTAATTTGTTGTTACTGAGTTGTTAAGTCCCAACTCTCTTTTTTGTGCTGTTTTGAATTTTATCAACCATCTTAGCGGTATTCCCGAGTGTGGCTCGGGGTGAATTTTACATACCAAAAGAGGTAACCCCGAGCCACACTCGGGGTAGAAAAAATCCTACCTGCTCCCTTCAATCCAGCGGCGTCCTCAGCAATCCCCGTCCGGCTTTTGCATCACATCCCCAGTGTGATCAATGTGATGCGTGAAGCGTCGCTACGCCAGGGGGTTGTGACCTGGCGGGAAATTTAAAAGCAGATTACATTGTAATCTGCTTTTAAAACATTGATCACAGTGATAAAGTTATATAAAATAAATCCAAATAATAAATCCAAAATTTTATTAAGTTTAATTTGTTAACCTGGACATTTTATTTTTCATGGATGCAATCTATAGGTAGTTTAGGAATGCCCATACTTTAATGGCACCACAATTTGCTTTGCATTGTGATCAGTACACAAGGCATTTACTTTCCCCTATATCTGGAGTTATGAATAAAACTTTGTTTTTATACAAACAACCTAAAAATATCCTAATTTATTCCTACAAAAGCTTTTATCTTTATATGTTAACCTCCAGTTCCAAGAACTGACATAAGCTTTGGTAGAGCCCTGGTCATTCTAAAATGCCATTGCTAATTGTGCTCTTATCAAGGAATAACAGTGCTTGTAAAACACACTAGCACTTTTTATATATCTACACATAACATCCCCGTCTATCTGTGAATTTGCTTTCCATTGACCAATATCAGGAAGTCAGGCAAGGGTAACCTTTTTCAGTCTACCTGTCTTCATGTATACTATAACTGAAAACCAAGACTCAAAAAACAAATAGCATCTACTCTTCATGTGTGATTTAATCTCAGTATGCTATACTAAAGTCGCTCATGTCATCACTTGAAATAACCTAACCCACCCCTATTTCATGATGTTTTTTTGCATGCCATGTTAAGGCAGATATTGATTTTCCAAGAACAGGGAAGGACACACACTATAACAAATGACTTGTTTTGGTTTGTATGTTACACATCAAGGATGAGAGTGACGGAGACATTGAAGTCTACCCACTTTCCTACACATTATATGCTTTTTAGTTCCACCACCCACTTAAATACAAAACTGAACATTATCATGGGCTAGATTTGTACTTTTTTCCCCCCTAGGCTGGCTACCTTTTTGCTTTCCCCTCCCCTTGAAATGCCTTGAAAGATGGCTATTAGGTCTGTGTTCAGACTGGCAGTGAGGTTGTGGTGTCGGGATACACACAGTGAAGAATGAATATGGGGGACACACAGAGCAGACTGGGGTTGAAGGGATACACACTGCGAATTGGGGTTGGTGGCAACAGTGCTAGAAGATCCACCCCATGATCAGCCATTGGCTGAGACTCACATGCAATCGGAAGGTTTGCTAGGGAACATGTAACAGAGCTTTAGGCTGTACTTATTATTAATATTATTATTAATAAACAGGATTTATATAGCACCAACATATTATGCAGCGCTGTACAATAAATAGGGGTTCCAAATGACAGACAGATACAGACAGTGACACAGGAAGAGGAGAGGACTCTGCCCCGAAGAGCTTACAATCTAGACCTATTTAAAAATCTGGCCCCAATTATCAGAACTCTGAAACAATAGCAGGGTTCTCTCCAGGCACGTTTAGCTGGGCGCACCACCCGGCAATTTTCAGCACCCACCCGGCTGTTTTTGGGTGGTTACCAAAGAGTTTGTTCACAATACAGGGGCTGCCACCCACCTAAAATTTCTTCCCACCCGGCGAGTAGAAGGGGATGGAATCTTTGCCAGTTTTTTTATTTGTCATCCATGTACCACTAAGGAGAAGAGCTTTGACCTGTCTTTCCAGTGGAGATAATAGGAAGTAGGAGGTACGGTTCCCAAATTACAGGAAATATGGGAGCTTTTTAAACATAGATAATTTAAACCTGTTCCAGCTTGTGGCTGCACAGTGGAAGGAGCAGCACAGTGATAAGCTTAGCTCTGTCAGTTTTTTTTTTTTTTTGCTATAAGAATGTTTGTTGTTAGAACCTAAACATGATTCAGGGTTCTCCCCAGGCACTAGCTGGGAACACCACCCGGCACTTTTCAGCACCCACCCGGCTGTTTTTGGGTGGTTACCAAAGAGTTTGTTCACAATACAGGGGCTGCCACCCACCTAAAATTTCTTCCCACCCGGCTTGAAAAAATTTCTGGGTTGAGCACTGAATAGACTAGCATGAAAACAACAAATACTGAATCTAAAGACAACATAGGCATCTCAGATTTAGGCCCTGTACAAACATCAGATTTCTGTCATTGGAAACAATTTTTTAGAATCGTTTCCAATGTCAGGAAAATGAACTAGTGCTGTACACACATGCCTGTTCTGGTATATAGGGAGCAAGGCAAAAACTACAGGAAAGTACAATGTTTACATTGCTCTCTGTATGACTGCATGAACCTTAAATAGCAGATGGATTGTTTAGCCAAAGAAGAATCGGAAGATGTCTGAACTATGAAATATAAGATGTAAAGACTTAGAAGAATTGTGCTATACTGTCACTGTATCAAGATAAGATGTTTTCAATGCGCTATGCTGAGATTAATACTGTTGTGCAAGACCTCTGCAAAGTCAAATATGCTCATATATATAGCTAGACTGTTTTAGTGGATATTAAATGTGATGAGATCCATGCATATTTTGTCTCTTTGATGTCCGGTGTCTCCCGAGGAAGCATTTTTTTTTTTGCAAAACACTGAAAAATGGGACAATTTCGATAACATCTTTTTTGTTTTTGTAAACATTGTAGATTCATATCTTATGCAACTAAATTATGTTTTTAGAATTATTTGCTGACTAGTCCAATAACTAATTAGGAAATAAATACTGTATAAACTTTGATGTAGATGTGGCACCTAAATGGTATCGTTATCTCCCATTTTGGTATTTTTTGAAAACAACATGGTATTTTCAGCCCATACATTAGGGGGGGAGTCTCTCAACAAATTTATGGCCCAACATAGGAGGGTGAGGAGTCCCGTAGAAGTCTACGTGCAGAAATATCTACTGTCACTGCAAAAGAGACTAACCATCAATCTAAATCTCAACATAATAGTAGAATTATCATTTAAAGGAAAAAGGACATTCTTTAGAGAACAGTGCAATCAGTTTTCCCCTAGCCCTCTTTACCTGGGCGCACCACCAGGCACTTTTCTGCAACCTCCCGGCTGTTTTTGTATGGTTACTGATGAGTTGGGTCATATACAGGGGCTGTCACCCACTTACAATTTCTTCCCACCCAGCATCTGGATTGAGCACTGAGTGCAATATACATAGAGAGGACAAACACTGTGGAAGAGGTATGCAAGTGACCACCAATGTTAAAATTGGAATAACAGACCCTAAATCAGGAGTGCAAGGATTTAAAGCAGAACTAAGACAGGCACCCAACAGACAAGTGCTGTTCCAACTGCAATAATCTCTCCTACATGCTTGATCGCTCTGGGTTTCTGACAAAGAACCTAGGCTGTGCATGCACAGCATCAGCTATGAATATATCATCCCAGTCAAATCAAGGTGGCCGAGGATTCCAAGGTGGAATCGAGGAAAGAAAAGGTGGCGGTGCCCTGCGAGGAAACAGGGACAGGTGAGTAATGTAGGTTTTGCACTACATCATTGGCGCATAACCAATGATTTTAAAGTTGCACTTTAAAATCATTGGTTATGCGCATGTTATTTTATTATTTCTACTCGAGCGATTTTCTAAAAAATCTCACCTCACACATATAGATTAAATTAACATCTTTTTCAGACTTTAGGACACCAAGAAATAGAACTACAACAAGGTGAATCCACAGATTTTCACTTCTACTGCTTTTGTCGACAGTCAATATTTGCAGTGGAACATTCTGTGGTGTTTCCTTGCAACCGAATTACCCACATGGCTGTAAAAGTTGGGGGTATTCCTGACACCTTTTTGAACTGAACTAATCCAGTTTACTATAAGAGAATGTAGAGATGGGATAAAACAAGAAGACCTCTCTTATAAATTGCCTTCAAAGTAGTAACAAATTAAATGTTTCTAGTAGTAGTAATAGTTCTAGTAGTAGTAGTAGTAGAAACAGCTTCCCTACAATTCCTACAAAAGGAAAACAAACTGGTTCACAATTGATATCCCTTACACTCCAGTCACTTGGGATCTATTTATAAAGCAGCAAATCAGGAAATCACTAAAACAATTTCTTGGAGTATCATTGAAACCTGGGAAAGTCTCCTGCTTTATAAACAGACCCTTTTGAGGTAAAAAAAAAATATTTTTTCAATTATGTGAAAATGTCAAACAAACCATATACAAATATTCAGATTCTTTCTCTAATCTAAGTACATATGGTAAAGTTCCATGATGAAACATGATTCACCAATTAGTCAGATAATAAATCAAGAGAAAGGAGGACTTCTTTGTCAACTGACTCCTGACAATTTTTGTTTTTTGCTATGATAGTTAAAAGAATGTAGTTAGTATCACCAACCCTGCATTTTACTGGCACCAACAGTATTATGTAATTAGTATCTCATTCTTCATATTTTTAGGGATACTAAGGTAAAACTGTAAATACAAATTCCCTTATAAATAAATGTTGGTTTGGATATTTTATGTATTGATCCTGGGGGGCATACATGTTTTATTTAATGGAAGGTCCCAGTTTTAGATTAATAGAGTACTGTATTCACCTGGCACTCTATTTCTTGCATGCAGTGTACAGCCTGTATGTAGGGGCACACAATTCTCTTTCCCACTTATTTCTATGACTAAAAAATATTTTTATGTCTAGTCAGGTCTGTGTTCCAACTCTGCTTTCCTAGAGTCTATGCCCACAAGTGTCAATATGATGAATACAGCCCAATTTACAAACATTTTTAATTCATGATATGTATTTTCCTGGACTCCAACTGGCGTTGAACCACCTAATGGAACCACAAGCCCCCTATACAGACTTCCTTTTGTCTGGCTGGTCTGGTGCCAACATAAGGGGTTCTGTGGCTACATTAAGAGGTATTTCAGTGAAGGTTTGACTGGGGTGTTTCGGGCTGCATTAATTGCTCCCTTTATGCATTAGTGGGTCTGTTGCTGCAAAATAGAGATCTGTTGATTGCATAAGGGTATTCCTGGCTTGGATATTGTTGGTTGCCCAAAAGAGAGGGGAGGTGTTCAAAAGGGATCTAGCAATAACATTTAGTCACAACATTTTTGGCAACAGTAAGAAGTTATACATAGTGTTTCTGTACCCACATATCCACTAAAGCATCTCACTAACTCTCAATTCTCCTCCAGCTGAACATTTAACTATTAACTTTTAGCTAATATTAGTATTTAAAGTGTGCCCAAGCTTACGACTCTTTTTCATTAAAAGTTATTTGTATGTTTCCCACTGAAGAAGGGTTATACAAATATGTTTTGTTTGTCTCTGGGCTGTAACTCTCTTAAACCACCCCCTATCCATTAATCCTTTCTCACAGCCTGTCATTTTTGAAAGCTGTGAGAAGGGAGCTGCAGCTGAGACCACGTGCCGATAGGCTTACTGTCATAATTACAGTAAGCTCTATTCTTCTTCCATTGGAGAATATATGAAGGTGGTACTCGCTTCAGGGATCCAGCGATTTATGGGGTAATCATTGGATAAATTGGTGGGTTCTCTGGTAATGTAAATCTATGTTAAATAAGTATGGGGAGGCAAAAAAAGAGCGGACAACAAACCTAATTCAGATCTGGTTTACCACTAGAAAGCCCCCTACAAAAAATAAAATATTTATATATATAAATATATATATATATATATATATATATATATATATTTATATATGGTATCCTATACTCCCTTAGTTATACAGGTAGTCCCCGGAATACATACGAGATAGGGACTGTAGGTTTGTTCCTAAGTTGAATTTGTATTTAAGTTGGAACAGGTACATAATTTTAATAAATGCAATTAGCACAGATGTTTGTCTTAACATATTATTAGGCAGCATTGTGTCAGTTACTGTATAAAATCCTCACTGTGAGTTAATCACAAACAAACAATATAAAAAAAAAGGTTTATGAAGCCTAGACATTCATTAACATTTGGAGCAAGCTGTGCTTTGATTTGCAAAAAGAAACAAGTGCAGAGTTTTCTTGGTGATTAAAAAGTTACAAGATGTTGCAGAAGAGCTCAGTCCTTAAGATCACCAACAATCTGAGCTGTGTTTAGCAAAAGATTTCTTCTGCAAGTTATGCAAACCACCCCTTCCCCTTTCCAGCCTATGATCTGCACACAGGCGAGCAGGAAAGCCCGTTCGTATCCAGGAGTCGTCCTTATTTCAGATTTCTTTAACTTGAGGGCTGCCTGTACATACATTATAGGCCATATCCCAATTGTTAGGTTTTATATTAGGTATCAATAAACAATGCAGGAAAGCAAGGTAGGAATAGTTGTGTTTATTCATTGTGATCTGTTTCTCTTTGTCCAGTCACCTGAACCACCTTGGTGATTCCTAATCAATGAATATCAGGCACCTCACCCAAGGGACAATTGACAAACAGATAATAAAACAGATGCCAATGAGCAGATTATGTTCCCATAATAATGCTGATTACCTGTAGGGGAAAAAACAATCAAGCCTAAATCAGCAGAAGATGGATGAATAACTGGACAGGTGTGTTGGGGTGAAGGACCATCTGGACCTTTGTTAACACCTAAAATTAGATGACCCCATCTGGTTTCCCACTTTAGACATTTCAGCTCCAGCTTCCCTGAGAGGTCTATTAAATTCCTAAAGTTTACATTAACCAATCCAATTTAGGGTTGAGTGTCAACCCATATTCATCCTACAGATCACACCCAGTAACCAATCCAGGATCCCCAATGAGCTGGGAGAATGGAGGTTTGTTTTTAGTGAAGCAGGCTCCTGGGGTACCTATTAACATCTTAACAGGTAGTTATATCATTATCCTGAATGCATTTCTATTTTGTCCTATATGTGTCTATGGTATTGTTATTTTGTTTTGCTGTATTGTAATTGAAGAACCATGTACTAATCACTTTTATGGTATTATAGGAGTTACCTACTAACAACATTATTTTCATTGACTGTGTATTTTGTTGATTTAGGTTCCTATATTCATATCTAAACAAAAATGCTGTGAATTTCATGTTTCAACTTGTTCCTTAATTAAACTGTTTGAGTGACTAGTTAGTATGTGTACATGAACCTTTATTTATTGAATATATATATGTGCATGGATAGGGTATATAATATCCATATTTATGCAGACATTATTTATATTCAACAGTGGCGACCACAAAGGGATATCTATACATTCATATATGGAAACCAAGCAGACCCTTTATTGCAGAATGAGTAGGCCATGTCTCTTACAAAACATACCTCCCAAAACATTACACTCATTTGACCTTGTTTTATCATGGGCACCATCATCTTCGCTCAGTCTTCTTCCGGATATTAGATCTTCCTGGTTTGCCAAGCTGGAATGACATACTTCTGATTACGTACTCAGAAGTTCATTTAGTCCTGGCATCCCTGGCGGATGCTGGGATAACCAGCATACCCTGGCATCCTACACTGAACTGTGCATGCACAGCTCAGTGTATTCTAAGAAAAAAAGAATGCAAAAAAGCAGCTATGTTTTATTGTCAAATGAACATTGCCTGTCCCATCTGCCCCAATTAAAGCAATTCAATTCAATTAATAGTAGAACTATAGTTTTTTTTAATTATTTTGATCAAAATCATGCCTGCCATGAAGTCATACTATACTCTTTATACTCTTTGTCCTAAGGTGGTTATCTACTGTTAGCATACATTGGTCTGCCTGAATAATTATAGGCCCATAACTGATTTTGCTAGCTAAACTTTTCCGGCTCATTCCTAAACCACCAAAATATAACTGTTCCCATAGAAAACAACTATATACTATGTTTACAGGCCATTGGCCAATACCATATTTTATCAGTAGGCAGGGCTGATTTTAGGGTAGAGCAAACATGTCAATTGCCAAGGATCTAACAGAATGTCAGGGGTTCAGGGAGATCGCTGTGTATTCGGGACCTCCACTTCATATATGCCCAGGGCCAAATTTTGTCTTAAATGGTAGCTGCAATAGGCTATGATGGTGGAAAACTCTATAATTTTCAAAAACACTGGGATTGCCAGCCATTTATGATATAGGCCCTGTAGATTTGAACTAAACAATCCTATCATGAGATTGATATCATCAAGAGATTCCAATTTTGTTTTCATTCCTACAACATATTGTATATTTATATCAACATCACATTACTACACTTCCTGAATTTTGTAAGTAAAGCCCACTGGGAATCATCTATATGCTTGTGATTGGTTCAGAAGTAACATCCGCCACCTGTTCTTGTATGATTTCCCTGTGGCAATAAACATGTTGAAAATGTTCCCAGGGGTCAGCAATAACACTTAAAAATGATGTAAAAAACAATGAAAGAATAGAGTTAATAAGGTTACAAAAGAAATTATATAAATATTGTATATATATATATATATATATATATATATATATATATATACACATATCTTAGCAATGAATGTGGTAAAAATGTGAATGTTATTAGATATAGCAAAAAAAAAGGCAAAAGTCATCCTAAACTAGAGTATTTCCAATGTTTTCCTCATCTGCATAACCACTTTGTGGATTGCAGCATTTCATTAAATATGCTACAAATCATTGATTTTTCACCATGATGGAGATTCACATGCTTTTAATATGTCAACATGTTATGCTTGCCAATACTCGTTATATTCCTTGATGTTTACTACATTTGCATAGTGTCTTGGGGAGAGGTATATTTAGCATTGTAATGGAATCCTTGGGAATAAAATGACTATCTCATGACATCAGAGCTTCACATGGCATGAATCTCCAGGAATTTAGAAACAGTTAGTATGCAGGAAATCACAAAGAATCATACGCTGTTCCAATCATTTGCAGGTTAGCACAATATGCAAGCTGAAAGCGGAGTGTTGTGTCCAACAAAATAAGCTCTAACATTTCTAACATAGTCTTTACCAAGCCATCCAGGTAATGCCATAACAAACCATACAATCATATAAAATCAATAAATTCAAACGCTTTAAAATCTAGTACGTCATCATCCTACAATGAAGTGCCATACATGCACCACATTATTGGTTTGTTTAATAAGCAGAGAAAAGAGCAATGATGATGTACATAGTGCAGTAACCATAGCAACCAATCAGATTCTAGCCTTCTGTATCAGATCAACGTAAAATCAGTTGCTTTGGGTAACTGCACTTTGAACATTATTCCTTGACTAGTTAAATCAGCTTGATTGAGTTGTATTTGATCAGAATATGCTTTTCTAAATGATAAAGAAACATATATAAGATACATTCAAATTGTAATTCTGCTTTAAAATATTAATTTAACCCTTAGAGGGTGCTCATTTAACCCATGCAAAGCCAAGAAAGGCTCTTATTCTTGACATAAGATATTCAGCATATAGAGATATAAATGCTTTAGTCAATGTTAAGCACAACCTTGATTAGCATTTCCCTGCAAGCAGTTCCTGACATCCTTTGTACATGAAAAAATAATGTACCCTATACTGCTCAAGGGAATTGTTATCCTATCTATCCAGCAGTTAAGAAGTTACATTACAGAGATTTAAGAACACATTAGAATAATATCTCCATACAGAACAATGCGATCCCTGATTCAAATGCCAAAATTGTCATTATTTGCTTCTAAGGCAAGTTTTGTCACTCCATAAGCAATGGCATCATTTACAATCTGATACATGTAAATTGTAGCAAAGATATCCAATGTCTGGGTTAATCTATGTAAATGTCTGTGCATATAGTCACATGTAATGGTATGGCCTTAGCTGTCAGTATTCGTATCTTGTCTTTGTACTCAGAAAACTGTTATGCTGCAATATTGATAAACAAGCATACAGAGATGATTCAACAAACTTCCTCACCCTTCTCATTTCTCTACAGTAAAATAGTTTAAACTGGAAGATTGAAAGCTAATTTGTCCATGATCTGCAGTGCAACATATATGTCAGCAGGGGATGCTATTGCATGAAGCAAGTCAAATTCTGCTTCTTCAATTTAGTGATCAAAAGCTACTATATGTAGAAAGTGACTGTACTACACAAGATAGTCAAAGGTCGTCACGACTTGTCAGCGATGAGACCTGGACCCTAAGACAGTGATGTCACTAAAATATATTGCAACCTACATGTGCCTTGCTTTTTTTTTTTTTATATACCAAAAGTGACCCAAATACCAAGCATCATACTACAGTAACATCTTAAAGTATGTATAAAAATCATAATGATCAATTATTAAATCAGTTCTAGCATAAGATCAATACACAAACAGGTGACATAGACTATACAACTGGGAATATGTGTCTCTGTATTTTTGGTATAGGTTGGACAAAACAAACAGCCAGTTATAATAATAGACATGATCAAAAAACATTATCATTTTATTTATTATTCTTATTTTTACAGAAATAAAAATCACTTACCATATTGACTTCTGATACCATGTCTATACTAGCAATATCTATGTTCATTCCCACCGCCACAGGGGGACCTGCAAGCCAACAGGAAGGTCCACATTGAGATATCTAAGAACTTAACTCTTTTCTGACTGCTTAATCTACTGGCTTAACATAACCTATGGGCTATGGTGATATAACATTACATATAAAAGCACATACTGGATATGTAACATCTTTAAAGGCAATGGATCCCACATTTTAATACATACATATGTCCACCTGTGCATTTTAAGGTTAACATCTCTTAAACCCAAATGAAATAAAAATGTATACCAGTATAGAGGCTACATTTGGGTTCAAACTTTGAAAGTAATGAGACAAGAACACATATGGGGCAATTCTGTATATATTAGCAGTCAATCCATACATGCCTAGGCTGGAGTAAAACATTCCAAGCAATATGAGTTATCATGCTGGAGCTGGAAGGCAGGTGGATAGTGCTAACAAGACATGATCAGATAATAAAATGACATTGTATACAAGGTGGGATATATTAATGGAGATATATGATGTGTGGGACTGAGAGATGACTTCAACTTTGCAAAAAATGAGCAGTATTGCAAGAAGCATGCACCTAAAATTCCTGATCTAACCATGGCTTGTCAAATATTAATTCATCCTCATGTCATTTACCTCCAAAATCTGGCCTTAAACGGATGTCATAGCCTTTCAAGAGTCTATCAACCGTCTCTTTAACCAGTGACATATTGCTGGGATCATTGGCACTAAAAGACAGCAAACATAAGAAATACAAATCAATATAAGAATGTTTCAATTCCCCATCCCAGCATCATTGAAAGTCATATAAAGCCTTGATATCAGCCATCACTTACCTTTGTGCACAGACCATTGCAATTATAACCTGGAGTGACCAGATCCCAACGTAACCTTTTTTCTTGAATCTCAACATCCCTTTAGCTTTTGATATGATTTAGGGCTTTTTCAGTGAAGAGCAGAAGACATCCAACTTATTGTGACCAGTGCAGTAATTCTGAAGTGCCACGCATGCGCATAGCTCAGTACAACATCAGAACGGAGCTTGCCATAGACATAGGAGTAGAGGATGGAGGGGACATGGGGGGAAAAGTCCCCCCTCCCCAAGTTTTAGGCAGCCTAGCTACCTCCTCCCACCCAAGCTGAATGAGCCTGGCTGCTGAGGTGAGATTGACTTGTCCTCTGCGTTGTGTGCAGGCAGCAGCTACTTGTCTGTACTGATGCTGCTGATGCTGACACGGAGGCTGATGTGGGAGTGGAGGATGGGTGGGGGGGGGAGGTGAGGAAACGAATGGGAGCTTTCAGCACTGCATCCATGGACAGAGCTAGGAGAGAGGCAGCTGTCTGCAATCCTGCCAATCCCCATAATGCCAGCCAGCCTGGCATGCATCAAACTGACAGCGAGCACAAGCGCGTCCCTCTGACGCTACGTACACACGTTAGATAACTCAAAGCCAACAATCTGTCGTTAGGTAATCCATCAAAAAATAAAAATAGTGATCTTAGCGAGCGATCTGGCAATCAGCCGACAACGAACGATCCATGCTACCGCCTCACGCTGGGTTATCAATGCCAGCCATCATGTTAATCCAATGAACTTGAGTGATTGGTGCCATGTGTATGTGGCGTTCACTGTTCATTGAGGACTATTCATTTTCAGGCAACATTTTTATGTGTATGTAGAAGTAGTAAAACAAGTTTGATTAAAACAGAAAAGTGTAGAACGTCACTTGTCGATGTGTATATCATTACGATCAGGAATAAATGAATAAAAGTGTAATTGTTAGCATTACCCGTGAGCGATCATGCAACTTTTCTCACTTTTAGGTTGTTATGTTGTTCTGTTTGTCTAAGGCAGTGGTGCACAACGTTTTTTTATCTGGAGGCCGCTGTTGACATTGATGTAAAACCCGCGGGCCATAATGCAAACAAACATTAAAGATGTTTAAAACTAGAATAGTTTTAATTAAAAAAAATAGTTGAAATGTTTCTAGTTACTGTAATGTACATGCACCAAATAAAGGAAATGGCAAATCAAGAATTCATGCACTCACCATTTGATGGAAGATACAAAACTAAATCTATCATACAGTGCTGGCCAGTCATATATTGCTCCCTGCTCACCATTCCGGTACCACAGAGCAGAAACTACACCATACAATGTGTGCTGTCAGGTATAGGGGGCCGCTAACCTTCTTTGTACCCCAAAATCTCTGCTACGGATACTTCCAGAGAAATGCAAAATATGTGACAGATAGCCAATGGGTACATGTTCTTACTACTACATCTTCAGGACCCTACATCCCCCCGTTCTGAGAAATTAGGGTTCATAGGAAGTAAGTGGTTGTGATAGCGCTCGCAGCAATAACATTTTGGGGGAGGTAGCCACAAGAGCCCCCACCTATCCTACATTTTAATATACATACAGCCCCCCTTTCAGGAGAAATTGGGCTTCAAAGAACATAAACGGACATTTATATATGACAGAGCACCATCGGGAGAGTAAGGGGGATAGCTATGTGTGAAAGGGTAGCATGATATGATGAGAATAACATTTTAATAGGGAAGGGGGGCAAAAGAGGTTTCCTGCCTTCCACATTTCCAGTTGCCTACCTCCCTCTGTTTCAGAGAAATTGGGGTTCAGGTAATGTAAGTACCTATCTATGTGTAACAGGCACCTCACCAGCTGCTTAGTCCCCCTCACTGCAGGTTTGACTTCAGACGGCAGTAGTTCTGAAAATCTCCCCCGAGCCAGGGTTCCATGGCATGAGGAAGTGGGAACAGCTAACCTGAACACAGCCTTGAAGTTTTGTGAAATACAAGAGGCACCACAGTGCAAAGACAATTGGCAGTACCCTAATGTTCATTGCCATGAGAGCAACATGCAAACTTAATTTGGGGACCCTCTTCTTTAAAAAGCCCACCTTAATGTGAAAATATGGTTGTAGGATGTTATGCTTGTGGCAAATTGTGTCTGTTTATACATGGGGATAATGACAGCTGCATGGACACAGACACAGCTCTCATGCTGCTGGTGTATGAGGGGTGGGTGTTTATTACAGTACAAGGTGGGCGGGGAGCAGTCACAGCTGATTGCCAGGTCTATAGTACACGCCCACAGTCAGGGAGCTAACACTGAGCATGCTCAGGAAGCTCCCTCTCCTGGTAGCACCATCTGATAGAGAAACATAGGCGATGCACGGACCCCAACCCCCCGCAAGACAAAGAGCAGAGAAAGGGAATCAGGAGATGGCCGGATCTGTGGCCCGTGGGCCGTAGGTTGGGCACCCTTGGTCTAAGGGTATAAGACTTTTTTGGTAATATTAGCACTGTCTGTAATGTTTACAAACAGGTTTGTTTCTTCACTTGGGACAGATAATCAGAAAATTACCATTTCAAGATTGCATAAAAGAGAACGAATTGGTAACAATGTGTTTGAAGAGCGGGAGGCCCATATGCAAAGTTTAATAATACAACACAATAAACAAAACATGCATTCCAGGAACACCTGATAAATTACAATCTCAGAGAATACCAACTGATATGTCTTCTAACAGTACTCTACTTGCTAAACAATATTTTGTCTGCACTGTGCAGCTTATATAGTGCCTATGAATTGTATACAAGGGCTTAAATGTGTACTGTCAAGTTTATATAGTGCCTTTATGTTGTATACAAAGGATTGAACTTGCACTGTTCAACAACAGTAGTGTCTTTTCACTGTATATGAGAGGTTAAACATGCACTGTGCAGGTTATGTAGTGCCTTTACACTATACAAAGGGTTAAATATGAACTGTGCGGCCTATGTAGTGTTTTTACACTGTATACAAGAGGTTAAATCAGTACTGTGCAGCTTATGTAGTGCCTTTACACTGTATACAAAAGGTTAAACATGCACTTTGTGGCCTATGTAGTGTCTTTACACTATTTACTAACAGTTAAATGTGCATTGTCTAGCTTTTATCATTTTCTTTCAATAGGATATCTATGATTTCACATGTTGACATGCACAGTAGACCCTAGCTATTACTATTTTTATTGCACAGGCCAATCTAGTTTCTCCTCCTTGTCTTTTCTATTTTTTTAGTATTATTTTATGGTGCATATTGAGTCTGAATAATATATTTTTTTTGTTTGTTTTTTTTTTTTAGGTTCCGTGTCACCTGAGAGTCATTTGCTTCCCCATATTGGTTTCTGTCCAGAAAATCAACCATACAGGTTTTTAAACATCACACCTACAAAGCATTGTGGGAGGTGCTGCTTCCCTTGTTCTTGTCAACCCAACAGGGTTTTTATGTTCTACCTTTTATGTTGTAAACTGCACTAATTTCTTTTAAATCAACATTTTAGACCCAATATTTAAATAGACAACACTTTTTGTCTATTTTGTTTTGTAGTACAACTGTAACCAAGCCTATTATAATACAATAGGTTTTCATGTGGTGGAATTTATGAATGTGTGAAAGTGTCACATTCACAGAAAGGATTCTGGTTAACTTGAAACAAAAAAAATGCTTTTATCTTTGGGATGCTAATGGAGGATATACCAAAACCTTTTTGTCCTCCTAAACCAAAAAAACGTATTTTCATTTGAGATACACACCATATCAGGGGATTTGCAATTACCATAAAAAGTTGACATCAATAGCCTACATTTGAAAATTGTCAATTCTATACTTTACCAATAATTTTGAAAAAAACAACATGCATTTGTTTTGGCACATTTTCCCACATGTTCCTCATACATCCCCAGCAATTATGGCGGCAATGTAACAAAAAAACTACAAAATTCCAAGCGAATACAAGCTTTTTTGAAGAATGGTTTAATGAGTGTTGATGGGCGAATTTGGAGAGAAAATCATAAACAAAGAAAACAATAGCAATAAGGAAATGTGAATTTAACAGGGAAAACCAGTAAATGGAATGAAAAAAGGATCAAAGCCACCCAAGAAAAATGTATAAACACCATTGACAGAGAGTTGAGGCTTTCAAGTGAAAGCCTTGAAATGTGAACAGCTTGTGCCCCACCTGATATCATAAGGATATCAACCTGCTTAGTAACATCGAGCACTTAGGGCACTTAGCCCTTGGTTGTTGGTCTGCCGTCAGCATGTGTGTCCTAATGTAGGTAGGGAGATACCTAATGAAGGTCCTCTTCCCTACTTTTGAAGTAAAGTGGATTGCACATATCCTGGCATTTGCATTAGAGCATTTACTAATTAAGCCAGTTGAACATTGACCCTGGAGCTCATCTTCCTTTACCAACCCTGTTATGCAAGGATCTGTCTACAAAGTAAGCCTTTTCTAATGTATTTTAAAATCACCAGTTTATATTTATATTGGGATATGCAGCATGTTGGAGTTTGGATGGAAATATAAATAAAATATAAAATAAAAATTGTATAGGATTCAGAAGGTGTAAAATAAAAATAGAAGTAACTAGTCCAGCCTTTCTCCACCTTTTTATCATGGGAAATACCTTAAAACACCTTTCAGATCTTCAGGGAACCCCTACTATAATTACTATACCTACAGCTCACAGTATAATTGTTTGGTAGTCAGTGAGTATAATGCCTCTTATATCTTGCTTTTGTTTGCCAGTGGGAAAAGTATTGCTTTTACAGTCAGCCAAAGGAGTTACTTAAAATGACCCGAGATGCACAAATTGTTAATTGTTCAAGGAACCCGTAGCTCTTACATGGAACCCAGGTTAAAAAGCATTGCACTGGATGATTCAATTGGACTATGACTGGCCTGGAATTAAAAGTTTACTGGATAGCATGGTTCTGGTAATATGCAGATGATGTGATTACAGGTACCAATATATTTTCCAAGAAAAAAGGTCTGGTTCCATCAGTTCTATCACCCCTAGCACAATGGCCACAGTAGTACAACAAAGTTCCATTTTTTTCATATTTTGTATGAATTAAGTCTGCATATAGTGATGACTCATGGTGAAATACTGGAGTTCTTAGTGAAAATGACAAATATTACCTTGCAAGCACTAACTCAGGGAGTAACATAGTTCTTGTTCAAAAGTACATTGTAATAATTTTAAGGAATCCTAGCTATATCCAACTGAATGTATTTATTAACCACCTGGGCGTTACACTGAGGTCTAGATTTCTGTTCCAAAAGCGTTACAGTTTTTCATGAAATTTTTTTTTTTTTAATTGTAGACCTGTAACTTACAGAAATATGTCCGAACAGGGTTCTAGTAGATATCATGAATATAAAAAATGTTTGAAACACACAATCATGTAAAAAAAAAAATTACTTTTAATAAAATTAAATAAAAGACACAAAAAATCAGCTTAAACAAGAATACATAAATAAATGAAAAATACTGAAAATGCGATAATTCGGTGTACTGTATAGTAATATATTTTTCTAAAACACCTCCCTAGTGTCCATCACATACCTATAGACAAAACCACATAAATATATTTTCTATTATTTTGTATTGGATTGGATACAAGAGTTTGTATTCAATCCAATACAAAATGAGAACAAAATTCAAACTCTCATTTTGTATTGGATTGAATACAAACTCCTGTATCCAATCCAATACAAAATGAGAGTTTGAATTTACCAATTACATACTTTGTATTTATTTTGAACTATTTTGTATTGGATTGGATACAGGAGTTTGTATTCAATCCAATACAAAATGTGTTTGAATGAGCTTCAGTTTGAATTTCCCGCACACGCGCCGACGTCATCGTACGCGCCGACGTACACGCAGGGAGGGAGAAGAAGCCGGCCGGCTTCTTCTTCCCGGAGAGGACACCCGACGCTGGAGGACGACGCTGGATGATCGCAGCGGGACCAGGTAAGTGATCGATAAACCCGAACTTTTTTCACTGTATTTTCATACAGTGAGAAAAGTTCGGGTTTATCGATAATTGTAATTTTTTGAAGCCCGTACCAAGGTCGGGCTTAACGGTTAGGTGGTTAATATGCAAAGACAATAGAATGAAAGCTATATTTAACAATGTACCAAAAAATCCTACTGTACATCAACTTAAAAAGACAGCTTCACCATTGTTTTAAAGATCATTATTTCAAAGAGCCTATCACAATTAATAAATCAGCAATTTTTAGGCTATCACTTCATAAATTACACTGGTTAACAAACATTTTCTTGCCAAACAGAATAAAGTAATTTTAGGTTATGTTTAATGCACAGATTCTAAATATGGTATTGAGTGGACCTTAAAGGGCTTTGAGAGATTGAAAGATATAATAGGTAAACAGGGGATTGTCTCTTGGGAACACTTGTCTAATAAACAAGAAATACCAGTTAAGAAATAATTTCACTACAGACAACTGTACACATTTGCTAATATTAAAGCTACGTACACACTTCCAATTATTATCGTTCCTGCACGATATATATGAACGATCGTATAGCACCGATACTGCACATAGAGGTAACGACACGATCGTTCGTAGATATTGTACACACAATAGATACGATCGTTTAAGCGATAGAGGAACTATGTGCACGACAGGAAAGTGAACGGACGTTCGTTCATCACGCATGCTCTGAACATGGACGATCAACGAACGACCGTACACACGAACGATGTTCAACGATCGTCGTCCAATCCGATCCGCCGGTCCGGTCGTTCGTTTCCAGCGACTTTCCTCGTTCGTCGGCGTCGTTGGTTACTTTTTTACGAACGATTTTTTGCCCAATCGATCGTTCGTCGTTCGATTGGAACGATAAAAATTGGAAGTGTGTACGCACCTTAAGATAAGACATGCATCAAAACCCCTACAATTACCTGCACTTGAGAAGTCCCGCTCTTCTATTGAGTGCCTAAAAGGTCAGATCTCCATCATTTATAGAGCCCTTGCTGCTCCAGTCAAGAAGCTGGGATATATGTCTGATTTGAAATCCGATCTGGCTATAACATGGTACATAGAGGAGTGGAGCAAAATGCCCCTCTTACTGTCAATGGTCTTTCTGAACTCTGCCTTAATAGAGGCTTATTGTAAAGTGCTAATGAAGTGGTACATAGTACCCGAAAGACTGGCAAAATACTCAGGGACAACTTCTCCACTATGTTTTCGGGGATCTGAAACCAGAGGCTCTATGTTACACACTTGGTGGTCATGCCCGATAGCTAAATGTTTCTGGATTGAGGTGTTGAATTAATATCTGGAGGTCCAAGGTTCTGTAGAAGCTGCATTTTTTGGGAAATTGAACTTGGTATTATCTAAACCAAAGTTAAAATTGGTCAGATTGATTTATCTAGCTGGTAGAATTACTCTTGCCAGGGCATGGAAAACTAATACAATTCCCTTGGACCCTATTTTCATTAAATTGAATTGGACATGGTAAATTAAATACTTACTTATTTGCCTAAAGATTCTTTGAACTGATTTGACGATCTTTGGGAGGCATGGATCTCACTTATTAAGGACCATGTGACACATTCATAGATGTACACTGAAGTTTGGGAAGTCTTCAGTTTGTTTATTTTTGTCCAGATGTTGTTAGTTGGTCTTATAGGGCGGGTGTTGACCTTCTTCATATATTCACATTTTTTTTATATAGAGGGTGTTCAACTTCTTAATAATAACATAGGCACTTAATTATAATTCACAGAATTGAGAGATAGAAGCTCCTCTGGGATCTTAACCTCACTTACTGGGGGGATATACACTCTCTTATGTATTTAATATGGATAAGGAAATATAGATTAATGACGGTTAAAAAGATTGATATAAAATATTAATATTAAGATATTAACTTTTAGCACTATTAGTGTTTTTCTTTTCCTTTTTTGAAGTTTACAAGGTGTGAAGCTCATGACTGAAAACAAAAAGTGAAGACACTGATATTTCACCAAATTGTATAATAATCAGTGGTATATAAAGGGTGATGATCATAATGAAAATCATGCAAACTGCTTAACTACTCAACAGCGTTTTACTGTCCACAATAAGAAATGAAGGGATCAACTGTTTAAATGTTTATGTAGGAAATTCAACTCTATGACTTTGTTTTTTGTTTTTTTTGTTTTTTGTAAATCTGTTTATGTCTTTTCAATATAAAAATTAAATTAAATTAAAAATAAAATTATTAAAATACAAAAATGGTCTTGGTTTTGCTAGATTGGCTCTAGTTTTTTAAATAATTACCTCAAATAAAAACCTCATAGAAAACTAATGGAGGATGAAAATTAGGCAAAATTAAACTAGATATGCCTACGTATAAAAAATTTAATTTTTGAAATACTTAATGTATATTCTATATGTATATTCAATATATTCTATATGTTCAATATAATCTATATATTCTATCATGTGTCTATCCCATCCGCCCTGATACCTTTCTTCCATCACCTTTATATCATGATGGAACCCCTCCCCTTGTTCCTCACTGAAATCGCCAAGGCTTCTGGAAATGTTTGAAATTGGCTATGAAGATAGTGTACCTTTTTGATCATAGAAGCACCCACATTTTTAAAGATTAAGAGCAAGTTTTGTACCAGTTCTTCATAATTTTGTGCTTACCCAAGAAGTTCTTTACAACCATGACATAGCTGTGCCAGACAGTAGTTTCAGTATCAGTCATGTAACCTTTGAAATTTGAATAATTTATCAGTTTCCCAATCTGGGGTCAATCAAAGATTCCTGCTTTTAATTTTTCAGTAATAAATCCAGGGAAGAATCTACAAATGTATTTAAATCAATCACTGTTCTTGTTCAGAGCTCCAACAAATTGCTTCAATAATCCCAACTGTATGTGCAGTGGAGGGAGAATAATTTTTTCTTTGTCAACCATTGGCTTGTTAATGATGTTCGCTGCACCTTTTTCATGTTTTCCTTTGGAGTCCATGTCAATTTTTTCCAGTGATCCTGCTTTGCTCTCCTATCCCACAGGCAGATGAAACATGGGTACTTTGTGTGTCCACTTTGCTGTCCAAGTTGGAAGTTCACCATTTTAAAAATCAACACATATGGACCATTGGTGTTCATGATAGCAAAGCTTTTGTAAAACCATTTAGATATTTTCATATTCTTCTTTAAGTTTTGTTGAGTGACCAATTGGAATTGATGCCTAGCAGTTGACATTATGCAGTAAAATAGATTTCAAACTTCGAATGGAACTGTCAATGAAGAGCGACCAGTCTCCTGCTCAGTATTTTTGTACTCCCATGTGGTCTAGTAGTCCAGGGATGTTACAGCAGTACACAAAGTCTCCATCTTCACTGAAATATAGTAGGAGTGTCATCTCTCCTGTCCTATAAACCGTTATTTTAACTTCCGGTTCCGGACAGTTCTTTTCTTTTAGCCTGGATGCTAAAAGTTCAGATGCTTGTTTTGACAGACTTAGGTCACATAATAAATTATTGAGCTCTTCTAGGGAGAACTGTTGGTTTGATAAAACACTTCCTTCATATTCCTTTCCACTGCTAACTCCTGGATTACACTTCAAACCCTGTATATCCTCCATGTCAGATACAGGAATATCAGGGAGTGTACTGAACACTGGTATGGGAACATCAGCACCATGCGGCACAGGTCGTCTTGCTGATTCCAAGTCAGGGTACTCCCACTTGTTTTTCTTGTAACGATTGAAACCTTTTACATTTACAGCACAAAAAAAACAATCATTATGATTATTTTTGGGCTCTCGCTATTCCATAGATACACCAAATTTCAAACTTTTCAGTTTTCCATTTTTGCACTGACGCAGACACTCAACACAAATTACTTATCTTGGTCCCCAGTTTAATACCAAAATATGCAAGATATGCTTGATTCACAAATTCTGTAATGTTTCTTCTCGGTTTTCCCTGAGAATATTCACCACACATTTAGCCAAATACATTGGGGTAATTTAAACATTGTCTTGAAGAACTCATATTTCTGTAAAAAAAAAAAAATGTATGAATACAAAATAAGGCAAATTATTGAAAAATCCTTGGCAAGTGAAAAAAAAATTTTTTTTTGAGCTGTGTTATCATTAATAACAAAGATTTTTTTATATGAATTACAAATACCATGACAACATATGAGCATAGACAGATTTACCCCTAGTCACATTAGACAAGTATAGCACAAAGGTGGTTTTTCCCTCCATAATTACTGGGCAGATTGACAGGTTCTCTTGACATAACAACCCACCCATTAATGCACATCTCCATAGCACTCACTTACCACATAATTATTTGAAGCCCTTTGAAATACCCAGTGCTTTTAAATGCAGGGGAGCTTGTGACTTCCTCCCTTTCCTCTTACAATACTTCAATAGCTAAATACAGGGACATTATAATGTAAAGGGAAGGGAGGAAATCTTTAATGCTGTGTAAGCACAAAGCTGTCTCCATTGAACAATTTTGCCTTACCTCCTTTTCCAAGAACAACTCTAAAATTGAATCTTTTTGCATTTTCGCTTTCAGTGACAATAGGCCTCATTACAGAAGAGTTAATCCTTCCAATGTGCTAACCCACGTTGTGTGTGCAACGAATAACACTTTGCATATATCATTATAAATAGAGATTAGGGAGTTTGAACTTCACCACTACCAGGGTTCCGAGACTTAAAGATTCAAGTGTTGGTGAATTTATGTGCAGATTTCCCACTGAGAATTTTTGAACCATTCTCTGCATGACCAGCAGGATTACAAAGTCTAATAACATTTAGTTAAAGCAGCCCCCCAACTTTGAACGGGAGGGTAAAGTATTAGTGATAGAGAGGGTTTAGGCCAGTTGGCAGAGTGTACTTAGTTTAAAATTTTAGGCAGTCAGTTTGGTTGCTGTCATTTTATTATTCTTTCATTTATTATTATTCTTGTTCCTGTTCTTCTTTTATATTTATTTTCATTTTATTGGTTCATTTGGAATCAGCAGATAGCAGTTATTTGTGGGTAAGCAGTTGTTATACCTCTTGCCCTGTCTATAGCAATTCATTTTTTTTTTGCAAGGCCTTCCTTGCTGGGGTAAGGGTGTTACTAGGAGTGGTATCTACCAATTGTACACTGTTGTATCCTCTGTAGTAGAATTTGGGCCTAGCTTTGCTCATAAAAAAATTCCTGCTGCTGGTCAATTTTAAATTACATTATCACCTTAAACCTTTAATTAGCAGTAAAACATCTACTGCTTCTCTTTATCTCAGGTAAAAAATTGGTCTATTTTCACTGAATAAAACCACCCTACTGGTTATATTTTCAGTTCCTTAGATAATTTATAGTAAAACCCCCAGGCTGTACTCTCTAGTAAATCTGCACCTAGTTTATTTGTTATAAGGTACAAGTCAGCATCCTGCTAGAGGTCATGGGAACTATGGATGAAAATTTTCCTTAAGTATGTGGCAGGTAAGGACACAGAGTCTAAGTATCTATGTTTTTATCAGAGCCTCTGAGAGTGAAGATGTTGTACTGATGGCTGACAGACCACCCAGGGTTTTGTTGGTAGTCATCCAGATATCAAGAAGGGTGAGGTCAGAAGCTGAAGCCAAGAGTCAAGGGCCAAAGTAGCACCGGAAGCCAAAGGTCAGGAATCAAAGCAGATACAGGAAAAACAGTGGATAGCAGACAAACATCCAAGAACGAGACAAGGAGAAAATGAGCTTTTATATGCAAAGGCTAGTGCCTTTGTGAGTCCACTTAGTAGATTTTTGAGGAATCTTACTTCAGTGTTGACTGTCAGTATTGCTAAATTATTGTTTCACAGCCTTTTCCTACCTCCTAAAGCATAGCTCACCACATGCATGCAGCACAAGGTGCAGGCCTGGAACTATTGAATATTGTCCTGCTGCCAGACAATTTTATACTGCTGTTTCATGTACAGTGTGATAAGCTTGACCGAAAAGGCACAGTAGTATGACAGTTTTTTTATCAGTGAGAATAGAGGCAGCCACAGTGAACTACCCTGTTTCCCCGATTATAAGGCACTGTCTTATATTTTTTGAAATGCCAAAATATGCCCTAGGTCTTTTTTTCAGGGGGATGTCTTATTTTTCCATGAAGAAGACTACAGTACACATTTATTGTTGAAAGTCACTCATGATCACTCATGTTCC